>NC_091170.1:4820080-4972580 GCF_040958095.1 Procambarus clarkii | reverse complement strand
CCTATAAAGATAGGTTAGGTTAGGTTAGGTAGGGTTGGTTAGGTTTTGTCATATATCTACGTTAATTTTAACTCCAATAAAAAAAATTGACCTCATACATAATAAAATGAGTAGATTTATCCTTTCATAAGAAAAACTTAGAGAAAATATATTAATTCAGGAAAACTTGGTTTATTAGGCATATTGGGCCTTGCATAATAGGCTGCGAAGTGCGTTCTGGCTACTAGGTACGACATATATATATATATATATGGCGGAAGTCCTTGGGGGATGACCCGAGAGACCCTGGTTTCCGAACAGGGAGGACAACAGCATCGAGCCAGTCTTCAGGGACTAACGACGACTCCCAGACCCGATTGTACAGACTCAGGAAATACTGAGACGTGCACGGAGGGAGATGGCGAAGTATTTCATAATGAATGCCATCGAACCACAAAGAACTAGGGCAGATTGAAGTTCAGAGAGAGAGAGAAGGGATCATTATAGGGAAGGTGAAGATAAGTACAGAAATTTAAAGGACGAGATTCAAGGAGAGGCTTACGAAGAAGGAAGGATTGGGGGAGATGAGAACCAGAACTAACAGAGGAGAAATGGGAACCCAGTTCGGTCGCAACCTGCAACGGGTCCGCCACAAGAGCACCATGGAGGCAAAGGACTGGTGAGACATCAGGAACGAACTTACCCACAATCTTGCGGATGCGCTTCCAGACCAGTGGAAGAGAAGTTTCGGATGTAACGGTGGAGACATAAGACGCCCAGCAAGCACGTTTAGCCGCATGGATTGTCCTACGGGCCACCGCACTTGCCTTCCGAAACAAAAGAAAAGACTCAACCGTCTGCCGGCGGCGATGTCTCTTCCAGGCTGCACGCTTACAGCGGACAGCCCGAGCACAGTCCAAACTCCACCAGGGAACGCACTTCCGCGTTCCCCGAGAGGAAGAGCGAGGAATAGAGTGGAGGGCAGCATCAAAGACAGTGTCATGAAATAAAAGGAGGGCGCGAGGGAGAGGTAAAACGGAGAGGTCGGAAATAGTAGCACGGAGAGTAAAGAGGCGCCAGTCAGCCTCGGCAAACCGCCACCTAGGGAAGGAGAGAGGAAAGCGAAAGGAGAAAAAAGTGGCAAGGATAGGAAAATGGTCACTGCCATGGAGGTTATCAAGGACTCGCCACCCGAAATCTAAGGAAAGGGATGACGAGCACAGAGATAGATCGAGACAAGAAAGGGAGCAAGTCCGAGAGTCCAAATGAGTGGGCTCACCAGAATTAAGAAGGGACAGGGAAGAAGAGAGAATGAAAGGTTCAAGGAGGCGACCCCGGGTGTTTGTCAGCACATCACCCCAAAGGGCATGACGACAATTGAAATCACCCAGCAGGAGCACAGGCTCCGGCAAGGAGTCTAGGAGGTGCTTAAGATTGGGAAGAGAAAGTAGGACAGTGGGGGGGGGGTGGAGATAAATGGAACAAACCGTGTACCATTTACGCACAAAGATACGGGCAGCAGAACAGTGGAGAGGCGAGGAAAAAGTAAGGGGACAAAGGGAACATCGGAACGAATCAAGAGAGCAGAAGAATTATAGACCGTCGCTGGGGGAGGGGAGAGAAAAGAATAGCCACGGAAGCGACCAGGACGAGAACCAAGCATCGGCTCCTGGAGACAGACACAAAGGGGCGAAAACTGTGAAATGAGAAGTTGGAGGTCAAGGAATTTGGCGTAAAATCCACGGATGTTCCACTGGAGAAAAGACATCAGCAAAGAGAGACAGAAGAGCAACAGAGAGCAAAGAAGAAACAAAGGTGAAGAAGGAACACAGCACGCTCAAAAAGCACAGAGTCAGCATCAGGGTCAGCAAAGTCAGGGTTAGGGGGGCATGGGTAAACTGAGTAAAGAAGGAGGGCAAGAAGCGGGAGGACGGACCAGAGGTGGACGAGCAGGGTCTGGAGGAGAAGGAAGGGGAGGAGGGGGAGCAGAAAGAGGGGGAGCGCACCTCAGCAAGGGCAGTAACCGAGATGGAACCGGGGGCTAAAGAAACCCCCACAGTAGGAACAGGGGGCACCACCACCGAAGCGGGAGGGGAAGGAATGATAGAATCAGAGATAGGGGGTGAAGAAGAAAGTGAAGCTTTCTTACAGACAGGGGAGGAGAAAGGAGAGGAGCCAGGTTTCCGCTTCTGACTCAAAGATACAGGCGTCCCAGCAGCAACGTACTGGGCAACAGACTCCAGTGTCTCGATAGGAGGAGAAGAAGAGCGAGAGCGAACAACACAACCATCAGGAGAGCGATGGACGTCGGCCCGCACAGTCAGGCGGCGTGGAGAGCCAAGAGACAGAGGAGAAGGACGGGAAGGAGGACTAGAAGGAGAGGAAATAGAAAACACAGGAGACGTGACAGACTGGGTAGAAAGAAGGGGAGCCCTAGACAGAGAACCAGGAGGGGGGCCCTTCGGGACAGAACGAAGGGAAACAGGGGAGGTGGTGGTGGGCGTGTCCGGGTCTAAGGCTCGGAAACGGTTGTGAGACTGAGGAAGGCGGGAAGAACGAGGAGAGGAAGAGCGCACCACGTGAGCATAGGAGACACCGGCGAAAGAGGGGAGACGATGAACTTGGCGCCGAGCCTCAGGAAAAGACAAACGGTCCCGGTGCTTCAAGTTGAGGACAGCCGCCTCAAGTTTGTAACGAATACACGCACGGGAGATGGTAGGGTGGGCCTCACCGCAATTGAGGCAGCGGGCCTGGGGAGAAGTGCACTCCAACTTAGAGTGGCCCTCGCTTCCACACAGGGGACAGAGAGAGACAGGACTAGAGTATTTGAGGGTACCATGCCCAAACTTCCAGCACTTACTGCAGAGCCGAGGAGATGGAATATACTCCTGAACGGAGCACCTGGCACCAGCAAGAATGACAGAGGATGGAAGGGTCCTACCATCAAAGGTAACCTTCACAACCTGAAGAGGCAGACGGCGATGACCACGAGGGGGACGAGTAAATGTATCCACCTGGAGGACAGAATGACCCTGGGCCTCGAGGACATGCTTGATATCCTCGTGGCAGTCCCTGAGATCCCTAACACCGGTCGCAACATAGTGCGGGAGGAGAACAGTGCCCACACTGGCATTCAACCGGGCGTTCTTCGAGACCCGGACAGGGGTTTCGCCAAGGAAGGATAAGGCGGCCAAGCGAGTGGCCGCATCCTGAGAAGGAGCAGCAACGACACGGGTACCAAGACGGGTGGGGTTGAAGGTGATAGAGGCATCCACGGAATCGACAAGATGCCTATGAAGGGAAAAATCGTCAGGAGGAGTTGAGTCCAAAGGTTGGAGGTCAAAGTACTTAGTCCACGTAGCAGGACCAAACAAAGCATGGAACGAAGTAGGATGGGAAGGGAACATACGAGAGTGGCCGTGGCGGGTACGGCGATGAGAACCCATAGAGAGAGACGGGTCGAAAGGTGCAGTAGTTGCAAGAAGAGATGGAGCCGTGCAAGGGGACGAGACGGTCACCACAGCAGGCTTGGGGCTCGACCCAACCACAGAGGAGGGAGGGGAGCAGGGAGGAAGAGTCCGGTCTGGGCCTAAACCAGGCTCTGTAGCGGAGGCTACAGATCCCGGTCTTCCAGGATGGTCCGACTCAGGGGCCTGGTCGCCCACCCCATGAGCCTGGTTAGGAGTAGTCAAGTCGTCATCCATATAGCAAACCAATATATAAGGGATGGGACCCGGAACCAAGGGATACCACCTACCAGGGCAGCCAGGGAGGCCGAGCGCGGGCCAGTGCAGGAAGGGTGTGTCGTCCCCAGCGGTGCTCCCCCTTTTCAACAGGGGAGTCCTAATACTTCGTTCATTCTCCCACACTGGTGCTAAGACCCCAGTTCCCCTATCGCGCTATCCTGGACACCCAACCATCCACTCAGGGCGGCCTCTCACAGGCGACCCCTCCAGCGGGTGGTCCAATGGCTCACAGGGCCCCTACATGGTGCCCTTCAGCACGTACACCACCCGAAGAGGGGGCACAGGCAACCCACACCTGTCCCAGGGAGGTGTACGTGAGCCTCTCACCACGGCAAGGAGGCACCACGGAGGGGTCGCATGAGCGAATCTAACGAGTAGGTCATGGGTTCTCACAACAAAATTTGTTTGTTGTGTAGTGCTATATATTCAGCTCTAGACTCAAGAAGCAGTCTCAATTTAATAGTCGAGTGTGACAGAACACTTGCAGTACCATAATAATGTGTGGGTGTAATGAAAAGACAGTGTTCAACATAACAAAACAATTTATTAAAGAAATTACTAACTACTACAACAACGCAAGAAATATCAATGTCGTTACTCGAAATCCTACCTGTGACACTTTCAATGACAGCTAAACACCAGCCCCTCGGACTGCATAATGAACTAACTCGAAAATATGATGACCACCGAGGAATCAATCAAGCAAGCAGGACACGGTACTCTATAATCACAATTACAACATTGACACGGTAGGCTATGAGAAACGTCTCCAATAACCTCCTATCCGTTTTACGCTTCATGCAGCCTACACCTGCAATTGCGGTTGCAAATGGAATCAAATTAGTAGCCTATCAATGACATGACAATGAATAATGGGGTTACTGGCAACTCCAGCAACCCTCCTCAATTAAATCTTTACGTTACACTCCGTCACTCAGACGATCAACTATCACTAACAAATTGATTTACGTTAATAACAAAGTAAAGTTTACGTTAGCTTAATCTTGTCTTCTCACAGACAAATCAAAACTTGCAATTGTCACTAGTAACTCGGAAATTACACAACACTCTACCTGTTGAGCACTCAGTGAGTAATCCAGATTAATCCCTATACTTCCAGACAGCTGAATAATCTCTGTACTAGTTACGTTAATTTACGTTATCGGTTACTATCACTCAACGATAGTGAACTCCACTTACAATGTCCAAAGTTCTTATAGAACGGTAATCACGCGTGATTACCATTGAGCAATTAATTACCATCCCGAAGATCAATAATTAATCAATACAAATATGTAACCTTTCATACTGGCTCAGCAATATATATTAAAGGTATGAATTCCGTCTAGCCTTCCACACTCAGACCAATTCAGGTGGCTAATAACGATATTTAATCACCACATTTACGTTATTTTACAGTCAGTAATATAATGACCGCTACACTACTAGCTGTCAACAGTCAGTAATGACAACAACACTACAACATTCAGTAATGCTACACTACCAACAGTCAGTAATGACCACTACACTACTAACAGTCAGTAATGACCACTACACTACAAACAATCAGTAATGATCACTACACTACAAACAATCAGTAATGACCACTACACTACAAACAGTCAGTACTTAAAATAACTCTTTCAGTGCCTGAGCCTAAACTAACCTAACTTAATCTAACTTTGTCTAAGGTGCTGTCTCTGCCTTACCTTTTACCTAATGTTCTCTCATTCATATAACTTCCTAAATAATCCATCAAGTCTCCATGCACTTATGCAAGCATCTACCTCAGTTTCATTGTAAAATTTTACTCTTAAATCTAATCTTAGCCTATTCCAATTATATTTTAAATTTATTTGTATTGATCTATATCATTTATTGAAATCAATTATTGATCTCATTTTTGTTCTTTTAATTAAATTCATACTAATTATAAGTTAAAACTAAGCTTAATAAAAATTTTTATCTCTAAGATTATTTTACTTTACAATTATCATTTGTCAAATTTTTTTATACATTCATCTTGTCAGTCTCTACTGATTTTTTGTTCTCTCCACCAAACTTGTGTATCCTCCATGGCTATCTAGTGACCTTAATTCTACCTCTAATTGTTTCAATTCTTTTGTTTACTTGCATTTATTGTTGTGTTTTGCCATAATTATTCTCTAATTTAGCAGACTCAATACTTTGTAAGCTCTTACTGTATTGTTATATTATTATATTGTTGTGTTTTGCTATAATTACTTTCTATTTTACAGCAGATTTGTTTTCATCTGTTCCTGTAACTGCTTATCTTATTGTATCGTGACATTCTTATCTATATTGATATATATTATCTGTCTATTGTTACTTACAGTGTACCTGAGAGTACTTGTAAGCAATCTACCTCATTTTTCATTTTTGCTCAATTTGTTTTTGTATTGCTTAGTCTTGTTTATATTTTTGTTTTGTATATCTATATCTTGTGTTTTGTATAGTCCATGTTTATATGTTTTTTCTTTAATCTCATTTATTACCTAGGTTGCCTAGCCTAGCCATACTCCCTTACTCCATTGTACCCCTGTAAGCCCCTTTTGTGTTTGTTTTGCACAGTATTGTGTACATTTTTTTTTTTTCCCTATTTTATAGCTTATTTCTACCTTGTAATCTGCCTTTCTTTCCTTGTTTTTCCTGCAATCAGCTTTTTTTAATGCAGTCAAGTATAGACCCAGAACTTAACCTCTTATCCACTATCTATGACAATAATCACTTTAATGATCTAAATTGCAGATATTTTGCAGCACATGATGTAAACAATGTAGTAACTCATAATCACAATATCTCTGTAATCAATTTGAATGTTAGATCCCTAGGTAAACACTTCGATGATGTTAGTGCCTTGATTGAAGCTATTGACAACAAATTCTCTTTTATTATACTTACTGAAACATGGTTGAAAGAGGATACTACTCAACTCTTTAACATGCCTAACTACTCAGCAATTCACAACTGTCGTCAACTTCAGAGAGGTGGTGGCACTGCTCTTTACTACCACCAAGAACTAACATGCTTAAAAGAAATTAGAACTAGAGACTCCTATGGGGAGTATATCTTCGCCAGCTTCAGAGTCAAGGGTGTCGAGTCTGTCCTGTCTGTGGGTGCAGTTTATAGAATTCCTAACACTGATGTGTCCGAATTCAACTCAAACCTTAGAAATCTAATACTTGATAACAGACTGAACAAAAACCACCTAATTATTGCAGGGGTCTTTAATATTGACCTCTGCGAGCCAGAACACCCTACTGCTGTTAGCTTCCTCAACTGTATGAACTCCTGCTTCCTCATACCCTTAATCACTAGACCTACTAGAATCACTGATAGCACTGCCACGACTCTAGATCACATCTGGACAAACATAACCTCTCCGCTTACTTCAGGTATAATCACCGATAGCACTACAGACCATTACCCCACATTTCTCTTAACTAACATTAGCAAACCACCTCTTGAGTCAAGAGAGATACGTTTTAGACTACACAATGAAACTGCTATAGACAATTTTATAACTGCTACTGATAATGTCAACTGGGAGTCCGAGTTAGGTAACATAGAGGACATCAACCTAGCAGTTCAATCTTTTCTTCAAAAAACTCTTAGCCTTTATAATACCCACTGTCCTATGCTTACAAAACAAGTCACAACCAAAAGGCTTAACAATCCCTGGCTTACAAAGGGAATACTTAAATCTATTAATAAAAAACATGACCTTGAGAAGAAGTATAGGTTAGGAATTGTCTCCAAAGAATTCTCAAAGAATTACTCATTATTGCTATCTAAGATAATTAGACGAGCCAAAACTACTACGAAGATAAATTTACCCAAATAAAGAGCAACATTAAACAAACTTGGAGAACAATTTCACAAATATTGGGATCAAAGAAGTCTATAAATAACAAACCAACACTCCTGTCTAATAACGATGGTCAGCTTTCAGCCTCTGATTCTGCTTTTGAGTTCAATAGGTTCTTCTCTTCCATTGGTTCATCCCTTGCTAATGATATTCCATCTTCCAGTACTAACATTAAGGACTATCTTACAGGTAACTATCCACAGTCTCTGTACCTAAAGCCTATTAATTCCACTGACGTCAATGAGATAATCCTTTCCCTTAAAACCAAGTCTGGTGCCCTTGAGGAGATACCAACTTTAATCTACAAAAAAGCCTCCAGATCTTTAGCCCCTGCTATTGCTTTGCTCTTCAACAAGTCACTTGAACTCCAAACCTTTCCAGATATTTTAAAAAAAGCGAGAGTAACGCCTGTCCACAAATGTGGTGATCTCACAGATGTTAACAACTACAGACCTATATCAATCCTGCCAAATTTGTCAAAAAATTTTGAAAAACTAATCTATAAGCAGCTTTACTCATATCTAGCCAAACTCAATATACTTAGCCCTTGCCAATATGGCTTCAGGCCCAAAAAAAAGCACTAACGATGCACTTATTAGTATGCTTAACTCGATTCATACAGCTCTTGATCAAAATGAGTTCCCTGTTGGGTTATTTGTGGACCTGCGTAAAGCTTTCGATACTGTCAACCACCAAAACCTTCTTCTTAAATTACATCATTATGGTGTCAGAGGACACTCCCTACAATACCTCAAATCCTACCTTACTGACAGGCTCCAATGTGTTTCTGTGAATAATACAATTTCTCCCACACTACCCATCAACATTGGTGTTCCCCAGGGCAGCATACTTGGCCCTCTCCTCTTTCTCATCTACATTAATGACCTTCCAAATGCTTCCCAACACCTCAAACCAATTCTATTTGCTGATGACACAACCTTCATTTACTCCAGTCCTGATCCCCTTGCTCTAAATGCCACAGTAAATACTGAGCTTAATAAAGTTCATCTGTGGCTAACTGCCAACAAACTCACCCTTAACATTGACAAAACTTTCTATATTCTGTTTGGCAATAAATCCTCTAATCAAATAAATCTCAACATAAACAATACCCAAATTTGTAACAAATTATATGGCAAATTCCTTGGCATTCTCATTGACCACAAGCTGAATTTCCAGGGACACATTCTAAACATATCAAAAAAAGTTTCAAAAACTGTGGGCATTCTTTCTAAGATCAGATATTATGTACCACGCCCTGCCCTGGTGACTCTCTATTACTCCCTTATCTATCCATATCTCAACTATGGTATTTGTGCTTGGGGCTCTACTACCCAAAATCACTTACGTCCTCTAATTACTCAACACAAAGCTGCTATTAGGACAATATCCAATTCTGGCCCCAGACATCACTCGGTACCCCTACTCAAATCTCTGAATATGTTAGACATTAAGTCACTGCACATTCTCTCATGTGTATTATACATATATAAAACGCTAAACTATAATGCCAATCCTGATCTCAAAAGCTTCATAGAAGGTTGTAACAGAACCCATGAGCACCACACCAGAAATAAATACAGTTTTGATATTCCTAGAGTACGACTAAATCAAGTAAGTAAGTAATTATCAAAAGAAGGCACCAAACCGGGAAGGCTATGTAGCACCATCAAATACGCAAAAGAATCAGAGGGCGCTAAATATCACCAAGGATGCCAATACGAGAACAAAAACGCATAAGGCGAACGATATCAAAAGTATCCGAGTCACCAAGAATTCTATCGAGGGACAGGTGACCGCGAGGGGCGGTCGGAAAGCAAGACACACGCTCGTCCTGGAAGTCAGGACATTCAAGAAGGACATGCACGACCGTAAGAGGGACAATGCAACTAGGACAATAAGGAGCAGGGCGGCGCTCCATCAAGTGACCATGGGTTAAGCGAGTATGGCCAATACGCAACCTCGCCAGAGCTGTTTCCCACCGCCGGTTTCGGTGGAAGGAGGACGGCCACGAGGAAACACAACATTTAAGAGTACGTAGCTTGTTACCAGTAACAGACAACCAAGAAGCCTGCCAACGGGTAAGGACTGAGGAATGGATAACCGGGTAAAAGTCGGAATACGGAATGCCTTTACGAGAGATGGGACAAGAGCGGACAGCTTCCTTAGCGGCAGCATCCGCACGCTCATTTAAAGACACACCAATATGGCTGGGAACCCAACAAAACTCAACCGACTTAAATTTACTGTGAACGAGAAACAGCCAATGCTGGATCTCGACAACTACTGGATGAACCGGATTAAAGGACCCGAGAGCCATGAGGGCACTACGAGAGTCAACAACAACCACAAAGGAAGACTGACAACGAGAAAGCAGGAGACGAAGAGCATAGAGAATAGCATAAAGTTCCGCTGTAAAGATGCTAGTCTCCGGAGGCAAGCGACACATATAAGTGCGATCAGGAAAAACAACAGAGTAGCCAACACCGTCCGCTGACTTAGACCCATCGGTGAAGACAGAAACGGAGCGGGAGTGAGAAGAAAAGTGCTCGAGGAAAAGGCGTTTTAGAACCGTAGGAGGGGTAAAAGCTTTAGTGATACGGGTCAAGGAAGTACAAAACCGCGGAAGAGGGACCCTCCACGGCGGCAAAGAAGGAACAACACGAGGAGAAACATCAGAAATACGAACGGAGAGAGAATCCTGTAGGCGAGATAACCGGACAGAAAGAGGGAGGTGGTGAAGAGGAACAGGAACCGCAGGAGGGGTAAAAGTTAAAGCACGACAGAGGCGAGAGGAAGGATGTTGCAAGGACCGCGCAAGATAGCGAAGACAGTAGCGATCACGGCGGTCCTGGAGAGACAGGAAGCCAGTGTCAACATACAAGCTAAGGATGGGAGTCGAACGAAAGGCACCAGAACTGAGGTGCAACCCAGTATGGTGCAAAGCATCAAGACGGCGAAGAGTAGAAGGAGAAGCAGACGAGTAAGCAGGGCAACCATAATCGAGCTTAGACAGGACGAGAGAGGAATGTAAAGCAAGGAGAGTGCGCCTATCTGCCCCCCAAGAAGTATGGGACAAGACCCGAAGGAGGGTAAGGGCCTTAGAGCACTCAACACGGAGGTAAGAGATATAGGGAGACCAAGACAAACGAGTGTCAAGGAATAACCCCAAAAGCTTCGCGGAATCTTTGTATTCAAGGGGATGACCATAAAGTGACAAAGAGGGACGAAGAACAACCCGTTTCCGCGTAAAAGTCATGGCACAAGTCTTAGAAGTAGAGAACTTGAAGCCATGACCTGTGGCCCAAGACGACACGGCATCAATTGCAAGTTGAAGCCGGCGTTGAAGGAGAGGCGAATCATCACCCTGACAACAAAGGGTAAGATCATCGACATAGAGAGCGGAGAAGACACCAGAAGGAAGAGAGGAAAGAAGACCATTGAGGGCAACCAGAAAAAGAGTAGTGCTCAGAACACTACCCTGGGGCACACCTTCGTATTGCTGAAAAGAGGGAGAGAGAGCGGTACCAAGGCGCACCCGAAAGGAACGACGAGAGAGGAAGCTGCGGAGAAAGAGAGGGAGATGACCACGAAGGCCAAAAGAATGAAGTTGAGATAGGATATGATAACGCCAAGTGGTGTCGTAAGCCTTTTCTAGGTCAAAAAGGACGGCAACAACGGAGGTCTTCGCAGCAAAAGCAGTACGAATATAGACCTCCAAGTTCACCAGGACATCTGTCGTGCTGCAGCACTTGCGGAAACCAAATTGAGAAGGGGAGAGGAGGTGATGGTGTTCCAGGAACCACATCAGACGAACGTTAACCATACGTTCAAAGAGTTTGCAGACACAACTTGTGAGAGCAATAGGGCGAAAGTCCCTAGGGGAAGTACCCAGAGACCCCGGTTTGCGAACAGGGAGGACAACGGCATCGAGCCAGTCCTCAGGGACTGACGACGACTCCCAGATCCGATTATACAGACTCAGTAAATACTGAGACGTGCTCGGAGGGAGATGGCGAAGCATCTCATAATGAATACCATCGGAGCCCGCTGCCGTAGAACCGCAGAGGGCCAGGGCAGAACGAAGTTCAGAGAGAGAGAAGGGATCATTATAGGGAAGCTGAAGATGAGTGCAGAAATCTAAAGGACGAGACTCAAGGACAGGTTTACGAAGAAGGAAAGATTGGGGAAGATGAAGACCAGAGCTAACAGAAGAAAAGTGGGAACCCAGTTCGGAAGCGACCTGCAACGGGTCCGCCACAAGAGTATCATGGAGGTGAAGGACCGGTGAAACATCGGGAACGAACTTACCCGCTATCTTGCGGATACGCTTCCAGATCTGGGCCAGAGGGGTCTCGGACGTAAATGTTGAAACATAAGATGCCCAACATTCACGTTTAGCCGTACGGATGGCCCTACGGGCCACCGCACTCGCTTTCCGAAAGAAAAGTAAAGAATCGGTCGTCTGCCTACGGCGGTGCCTCTTCCAGGCTGCACGCTTACAGCGGACAGCCCGAGCACAGTCCGCATTCCACCAGGGAACGCACTTCCGTGGACCCCGAGAGGAAGAGCGAGGAATAGAGCGGAGGGCAGCGTTGAAGACAGTGTCATGAAAAAGGAGGAGAGAGCGAGAGAGAGGCAGAAGGGAGAGGTCAGAGAGAGCAGCACTGAGGGTAAATAGGGTCCAGTCTGCCTTAGCAAACCGCCACCTAGGGAAAGAGAGGGAAGGGCGAAAAGAGAAAAAGGAAACAAGGATGGGGAAATGATCACTTCCATGGAGGTCATCAAGAACCTGCCACGTGAAATCTAAGTAAAGAGAAGAAGAGCAGAGAGAAAGATCAAGACAAGAAAGGGTGCGAGTCCGAGAGTCCAAATGAGTGGGCTCACCAGAATTCAGAAGAGACAGGGAAGAAGAGAGGAGAAACGGCTCAAGGAGGCGACCCCGGGTATTCGTCAGAACGTCACCCCAAAGAGAATGACGACAATTGAAGTCACCCAGCAGGAGCACAGGCTCCGGCAAGGAGTCTAGGAGGTGTTTCAAATCAGGAAGAGAGAGCGGGACACTCGGGGGGAGATAAATGGAACAAACTGTGTACCATTTCCCCACAAAGATACGAGCAGCAGAACAATGGAGAGGCAAAGGAAAAAGTAAAGGAACAAAGGGAACATCAGCCCGAATCAAGAGAGCAGAAGAATTAGAAGCCCCAGCAATGGCTGGGGGGGGAGAGAAAGGAATAGCCACGAAAACGACCAGGACGAGCACCAAGCATTGGCTCCTGGAGACAGACACAAAGGGGCGAAAACCGCGAAATCAGAAGTTGGAGTTCGAGGAAATTGGCGTAATAACCTCGAACGTTCCATTGAAGAATGGACAACGACGAGAAGAGAAAGGACAAAAACAGAGAACAAGGAAGAAACAAAGGCGAAAGAGCAACAGAGCACGTTAAAGAATATCAGGGTCGGGATCAGGGTCAGCAAAGTCAGGGTTAGGGGGCATGGGTAAACTGAGCAAAGACGGAGGGAAGGAAACGGGAGAACAGGTCAGAGGTGGGCGGGCAGGGTCCGGAGGAGGAGGAGGAGGAGGAAGAGGAGGAGACAACGGAGAGGAGCAGTCAAGGACAGCAGCAGGAGGAGGGGGAGTAGAAAGAGGGGAGCGCACCCCAGCAAGAGCAGCAACCGAAAGGGAAGCAGGGGCCAAAGAAACCTCCATAGCAGGAACAGGGGGCGCAAGCACTGAAACGGGAGGGGAAGGAGCAACAGAGCCAGAAGGAGCTGAGGAAGAAAGCGAAGCCTTCTTACCCGCCGGGGAAGAGGAAGGAGAGGAGCCAGGCTTACGCTTCTGACTTAAAGAGACCGGTGTCCCAGCAACTACGTACCGGGCAACGGATTCCAGTGTCTCAACAGGAGAAGCCGAACGAGAGCACACACGACGGCCGGTAGGAGAGCGATGGACATCCGCCCGCACCGACAGGCGGTGGGGAGAGCCGATAGATGGAAGAAGAGGATGGGAAGGAGGATCGGAGGGGGACGAGGAAGAAGACACGACAGACCGGGTAGAAGGAAGGGGAACCCCAGACAGAGGACCAGGAGGAGGAACCTTCGGGAGAGAACCCAAAGGAACAGAGGAGGGGGCAGTGGGCGCATCAGGGTCCAAGGCCCGGAAACGGTTGTGAGTCTGAGGAAGGCGGGAAGGACGAGGAGAGGAAGAGCGCAACACGCGAGCATAAGAGATATTAGCATAAGGCAGGAGCCGGCGAACCTGGCGCCTCGCCTCAGGAAAAGATAAACGCTCCCGGTGCTTCAGGTTGAGGACGGCTGCCTCAAGCTTGTAATGGACACACGCACGGGAGAAGGTAGGATGGGCCTCACCGCAGTTGAGGCAACGAGCCTGGGGAGAAGTGCACTCCGACTTAGAGTGACCTTCGCCATCACACAAAGGACAGAGAGAGACAGTCCCGGAGCAGCGGAGGGCACCATGCCCAAACCTCCAGCACTTGTTGCAGAGCCGAGGAGAAGGAATGTACTCCTGGACAGAGCACCTGGCACCAGCAAGAATGACAGAGGATGGAAGGGTCCTAGCATCAAAGGTAATCTTCACAACCCGGAGGGGTTGACGGCGACTACCACGAGGGGGACGAGTAAACGTGTCCACCTGGAGAATAGAATGGCCCTGGGCAGCGAGGATATGTCGAATATCGTCGTGGCAGTCGCGCAGGTCCCGAACACCGGTCGCAACATGGGGCGGGAGCAAAATAGTGCCAACACTGGCATTCAACTGAGCGTTCTTCGAGACCCGAACGAGGGTCTCGCCAAGGCAGGATAAGGCAGCCAAGCGGGAAGCAGCATCCTGAGGAGCAGCAACGACACGTGTACCGAGACGAGTGGGGTTGAAAGTAATGGAGGCATCCACGGAATCAATGAGATGCCGATGGAGGGAGAAATCGTCAGGAGGCGCAGTATCAAGAGGGAGAAGATCAAAATATTTGGCCCACGAAGCGGGACCAAACAAGGCTTGATAGGTAGCAGAACTGGAAGGAATCGAGCGAGGGCGGCCGTGACGAGGACGGCGATGAGAACCCACAGAGAGAGAGGGGTTAAAAGGCGCAGTAGTTACAACTAGAGAAGGAGCCGCGCCAGGGGACGAGGTAGTCACCACTGGGGGCTTGGGGCTCGACCCAACCACAGAGGAGGGAGGGGAGCCAGGGGAAGGAGTCAGAGAGGCCAAAGGAGGAGCAAGGTCGGGGCCCAATGCAGCGGAGGCTACAGAGCCCGGTCTTCCAATACGGACTGACTCGGAGGCTTGGTCGCCCACCCCACGAGCCTGAGAAGGTAAGCCAGAAGCAGCCGAAACAGGGGTTATCATCTTGACGAAAAGGAGAATTCATTCACGAATGTGCCCCCCACACCCACCATGGAGCCACAATTAGAGGCAGGACACCCAACAAGAAGCTATCGCCGATCTTGTCAGGGCCTCCTAGGGGTGCGTCGTGAGTATACGCCCCACAAACGCCACCTTAAGAAACCGACAGTCCGTCGAGATCGGGTTCAGTGACGAAGTGGGGATTGACAATAAAAGGTTCCCCTCGCTCTCGACGTCGGGTACTGCAGTTCTACGGGTGCATGAGTATGCCTCCTCAAGCACCCGGGCGTCAAAATAGAAGAAGTCCAAGGGAAGAACCAGAACGAGCAAAAGGTCGGCAGGAAACGGCAAGCAGATAGGAGAAGAGGGGGGAGAAAAACGAAACAGAAGGAAAAGGAAAAGGTGCCCAGCAGAATTGGAGAGGACGGCAGCAGGAGCACAAGGCTAGAAAAGGACAGAGGACTGTCCCAAGGAGCATCACACTCCGGCAGGCGCCCACGAAGCCCCCACACGGCGACAACGAGCTGAGCGGGGAGGGGGACGACTAAATCAAACCAGAAATGCTCTACAAATCAAGGGGCCCAGAATGTGGAATGACCTTCCCAACCATGTTAAAGACTGTACCTCTCTCAACCAGTTTAAGTTAAAAACGAAGCTATACCTAATAAATTCCATGTAACCCACCTTACCCCTCTGTTGTCAACCCATGTATGTTTTTTGTTTTTTTTGGGTTTTTCAAATCAACGCTGTTTGAATGTAATTTTCTGTAATAATTTGTAATTGTATTTGTGCTGCTTTTTCAACAATGTTCCCCCTTCTTTTACCTCTATTTTTTATATGTACTCATCACATCTTTTCTTTTTATCCATTAGTTTTAAGCTTTAGTCATTAATGTTTTTCCTGCCCGAAACGCTTTGCGTAATAGTGGCTTTAGGCATTGTATGTACTAGCTCTATCTATAAAGCCAACAAACTTTGTAAAATCTCTTTATGTATGTACCTTACCTAAAAAAAAATATTATTATTATTATTATTATTATAGTAATGACCACTACACTACAAACAATCAGTAATGACCACTACACTACAAACAATCAGTAATGACCACTACACTACAAACAGTCAGTAATGACCACTACACTACTAACAGTCAGTAATGCCCACTACACTACCAACAGTCAGTAATGACCACTACACTACAAACAATCAGTAATGACCACTACACTACAAACAGTCAGTAATGACCACTATACTACAAACAGTCAGTAATGACCACTACACAACCAACAGTCAGTAATGACCACTATACTACCAACAGTCAGTAATGACCAAAACAAAACCAACAGACAGTAATGACCACGACACAAACAACGGACAGTAATGACCAAAACACAACCAACAGTCAGTCATGACTGCTACACTACCATCAGTCAATAATGACCACAACACTACCAACAGTCAGTAATGACCACAAAACTACCAACAGTCTGTAATGACCACAACACTACCTACAATCAGCAATGACCACAACACTACCAACAGTCAGTTATGACCACTACACTATCAACAGTCAGTAATGACCACTACACTACCAACAGTCAGTAATGACCACAACACAACCAACAGTCAGTCATGACTACTACACTACCATCAGTCAGTAATGACCACAACACTACCAACAGTCAGTAATGACTACTACACTACCATCAGTCAGTAATGACCACAACACTACCAACAGTCAGTAATGACTACTACACTACCATCAGTCAGTAATGACCACAACACTACCAACAGTCAGTAATGACTATAATTCTACCAACAGTCAGTAATGACCAAAACACTAACAACAGTCAGTAATGACCACAACACAACCTACAATCAGCAATGACCCCAACACTACCAACTGTCAGTTATGACCATTACACTACCAACAGTCAGTAATGACCACAACACTACCTACAGTCAGTTATGACCACTACACTACCAACAGTCAGTAATGACCTCAACACTACCAACTGACAGTAATAACAACAACACTACCAACAGTCATTAATGACCACTACACTACCAACAGTCAGTAAGGACCACAACACAACTGTTACGACCCTGGGTTCTTCAGTGGAAACCAGAGGTCAAAATTGAGTTATTAAACTTTCCTATAGTATAGTTGAACGCAACTCGATGTGTCATTGTTTGTATCTTCCCTGCCAGACATAAGACTATTCTTGTTTCTCAAAGAGCATTTAAAGACTGAGTGGGGGTTGATTATTAAATAATAACATAGGCACCAAATATGTTTACTAATACTTTAATCATTTGTAAAGTAACAATATGTTGCATAGGGAAAGATTTTTAATGTGCTTAGCTGCACGATCAATTAGGCTCCTTCCGGCACCACCACATGCGGGAGGCCTAAGCTGGTCGCTGGGAGCATTCTTCTCTGGTTGCTGGCTGTGGTGAAAGGAACCTCCTCTCCTACCTCTTCGTTTCCTTATTTCTGTGTCTTGTTCAAGATAAGTGTATACTGAGTACATTATTCAATCTCTGGCATACTCATGTTCTATGTGTAGAGTAGCATACTTTGTGTGTGTAGTAGGTGTTTTTAGAGTTTATATTACTAGTTATTCTAAAGGGGGTCCCCCTACCCTAAGCTGACTCTAACTTCAAGTTATTCAATAGTAGAGTTTTACCCTAGCTTGTGTTCAGTGTAAAATCTTGTATCCTGCTTATGTGGACCAAGGCTTTTAACGTAAGGTAGTATGGTAAAGTTATTATTATTATTGTTATTGGTGTGAATGTATATGGGGGGGCTGTTAAGGGGGTTAATAAATAAGTACATGAATTATAAGAGTATCGTTCTTCCTGTGTAGGAGATCTTGATCATTCCCTAGACTGACCTTGTTGTGTAGCCAAGTAGTCAGCACTACTTCTAGTTTCCATTGGAGCCGGGCCTTACTGATGTCCCCAAATAGATACCTCTTTATTCTGACTGATCTTACCCCTGAATAGCACTAGTTTCCCCATAGCAAGCCCACCATTTTTTTTATAACAAGTGGTTGGCCAGTCCGGGAGGAACTTTATTATTAAAAAAAGTTTAGATTCTTGAGTGCCTAAACTAAAAATTTTTGTTTTCCGCAGAACGGTTGTGTGCTAGCCTAGGGTCCAGCTCATCTAGCAAAGGATTCATTTTTACTGACTGGACACCTAGCTGGATCTCTTCATGATTGAGGTAAGTGTGGCCTTGTGTTAGGGGCCGTGCAAATTTTTGTTTTTTTCCAATTTTTATTTTTTAATTTTTTCTTTTGCTAGGAGCTAAATTAATTAGTGATGGCATCTGAAATGCAGGAACTGGCAAAGAATCCTTCAGCAGTAGAGATAAAGAAACTTACCAAGTCTAATTTAGTATTGTTTGGCAAGGAATTTGGCCTAGAATTAAATGACGCGGATAAAAAGTGGACTTTGGTGAATGAAATATTACAGTATTGTATTGATCAAGAACTATTGGCAAGTGATACACCTTTATGCCAGCCTAGCCAAGCAGAGAGTGCGGCTCATAGGGACAGAGAGTTAGCTCTAGAGCTAGCCAGAATAAAATTAGAGGAGCAAAGACTCAAAACCGAGGAGGCTAGAATTAGAGCGAATGCCACTGAACCTCCACCTGCCGGGGATTCAAACACCAGGCATTATGAGAAAAAGCATAATATGCCTGAATTTTCCGAGTCGGACCCTGAAAGGTTTTTCAACCATTTTCAGAGATTGGCCATGTCCATGAACTGGCCAAAGGAAGAGTGGGTGAAAATCTTACAGGGAAGACTTAGGGGTAAAGCACAAGATATTTTTATAAACATGCCTGACGACGAGTGTTTTGAATATGATAAAGTCAGGGAACGAATTTTGCGGGCATATGAAATTACTCCTGAAGCTCACCACCAAGCTTATAGCAACCTTAGGCCTACCCACAACCTCACTGAATTTGCTAATGATCAAATTAGATTGTTTGATAAATGGATTCGCTTGGCTAAAGCCGAAACATATGAGGCACTTAAGAATACTATGTTAATAGAACAGTTTATAGATAGTATGCCAGATATTGTAGCTCAGTATATAAGAGGAAGGGTAGAGGTAAATTCTAAAATAGAGGATTTGGCCAAGTTGGCAAAAAACTACCAATTGGGGGGCAAAAGGCCCAATAAAAATAATTATACCCCACAGAGTAGCAAAACTTATACCCACAGCCAGTCCAGACCAGCTCATTCTAACCCTTTAACTAATGCACCTTCTGTTTCAGACATAACTAACCCTGTTAAAGTGTCTAGCCCCACGGTACCTAAGGGTGAATTGAAGGGTTAATTCTGTTAGTAATGTCTCTTCTCCCCGACGTATCTGTGGTCACTGTAAACGTCCAAACCACGTTATTAGCCGTTGTTGGCAACTGTACCCGGAAAAAAGACCCAATGCTCTAGTTGTGACACAGGGTTTGAGGCCTTCGGAAGGGTTAGGGAGTAAGACCTCCAACCCACAGTGGTTGGAACTGCTTACCCCGTTCTTATCGAAAAGGAGACTACTTTTGTCTGAGGGTTCTTCCTAGAAGGACGTGATCTTCCGAGACACCGGTGCCATCCAGACTTTAATTTTAGAGAGTGCGTTGCAAGGTGCCAACACTCTCGACACTGGAGAGGTGGTACTGGTCGAGGGTGTCACTAGTGATACTCGAGCAGTACCCCTCCATAAGGTTACCCTGGAATCTGATTCCCACAAGGGTGTTTGTACAGTTGGAGTCACTTCATACCTACCTTTCCCTAATGTTGATGTAATAGTTGGTAATGATTTAGCAGGGGATAAGGTAGGGGACTCCAGACTGCCTATTATGTTGCCTACCCCTAAGGTTTGCCTGGATCCACCCGCCGCAGAGGATAATGTTGTGTACCCTGCGTGCGCACTGACCAGGTCTATGGGACTTAAATGTAAGGGCAGCCCTGTGCTTGCCAAGGTGGTAAATCCCGAGGACACGAGGAACTTTCCGAGCGGTGAAAACCAAGTGGACCTCGCGGACACATTCATGGCCCTACTCGATGACGTGGCCGAGGAGATTGTGGAGAGCCTGCCACCGCCATCTACCGAGAGTACTGGGGAGGTGGAGGAGAACACTGTTGAGCCTCGGCCAATAGCATCTGACCAAGGCCTAGATGCCTCCTTGAGTGAGTTACAGAAAGATGACCCCACTCTTGCAGATTGTCATGAGACAGCTGTCTCTATGGAGGAAATTGTAGACGCAGCAACTGGGTACTACTACAATGATCGGATTTTGATGAGAAAATGGAGACCACAGAGTGCTCTCTTGTCAAATGAGTGGGAGGTAGTCCACCAGGTTATGTTGCCGACCTGCTATAGAGAAAGAGTTTTGGCAGCTGGTCATGATGATCCTATGGGGGGACATCAAGGTATTAATATTACGTATCACAAAATTTTTAAGTATTTTTCTGGCCCAAGCTGAAAAGCGATGTAGCAAAATTTTGTAATGCGTGTATTGTTTGTCAACTGGTTGGGAAACCAAACCAGAGTCCACCTAAAGTTCCTCTAAGGCCTATTGTCATGCCAGAGGAACCATTTTCTCATGTGGTAATGGACAGTGTTGGACCATTACCTAGAACTAAGTCTAGTAATATTTACCTAATCACAATGATGTGCATCACTACTCGTTACCCAGAGGCTTTTGCTGTAAGGAACTTCCGAGCAAAAACTGTTGTTGCTCGTATGTTGCAATTTTTTTCCACTTTTGGACTGCCTCGGGTCGTGCAAACTGACAATGGTACTAACTTTAAGTCTGATATTTTTGAACAATTTTGTAAGGACCATGGAATAACTCATAAAGGTTTCCAGCCCATACCATCCACAGAGTCAGGGGGTAATTGAACGTTTCCATCTAACTCTGAAGCAGATGTTGAAGACATCGTGTGAGAGTTCCCACACCTCCTGGGATGAGAATTTACCGTATGTTTTGTTTGCGGCTAGAGAGGGATTACAAAGTTCACTGGGTTGCTCTCCTTTTGAGTTAGTCTTTGGCCATAAAGTTTGTGGACCCTTGCAAATGTTACAGGAGAATCTGTTAGGGAACGTAACGTTAACTGAAGGTTCAGCTTTCTTTGCGCAACACCACCAGAGACTCAAGGACTGCAAGGCGGCGGCACTAAAGTATCTTGGGAAAGCTCAAGAAAAGATGAAAGAACGTAACGATGCTAAATCTAAGTTGTGGGTATTTTAGCCTGGCGACCCTGTCCTGGTATTAAAGCCTCGACTAGGGAACACTATGTCCCACAAGTACGAAGGCCCCTACATTGTGACAGAAAAGACTGGGGACCTCACGTACAAAGTGAGGCGCTCTGACAAACGTAACCAGGTAATGCTCGTACATGTAAATCGGCTGAAGAAGTTCCAGGGCCCCAGGCCTACTGCGCTAACCAATGTTTCCATTTCCAGTGAGGGAGGGGATGATTGTTCTGGGGACCCAACTAATCTCATTTTCAATAATTCTAGTTCTGTGAATGCTGTGGAGGAGGGACTGTCCCATTTGCAGATGGCCCAACGTGATAAGGTGCAGTCGTTGATCGATGAATTCTCCTGTCTGTTCGGGGAGGTCCCAACCCAGACTGATGCCATTTGCCATGATGTCAAGTTGACGGACTACACCCCCATTCGCCTTCAACCCTATCGGATGAGTCCAGAAAAGAAGGCCATCGTACAGAAGGAGGTCGACTTCTTGCTCCAGCACGGCCTCATACGGCCGAGCCAGGGCTCTTGGTGCTGGCCCTGCCTTTTGGTCCCCAAACCAGACGGCTCTTGGCGATTATGCACAGACTATCGGCAGCTCAACAAGGTGACCATTGTGGATGCCTACCCGCTGCCCCTCCTCGAGGACTGCATCGACGAGCTGGGAAACGCCAAGTACGTCTCGAAATTCGACCTCTCGAGGGGGTATTATCAAATCCCACTCACTGAACGTGCTAAACAACTAACTGCGTTCGTGACACCCGAGGGTGTTTTTGAGTATCAAGTGTTACCGTTCGGCTTGTGTAATGCCCCTGCCACGTTCCAGAGACTCATGAAAACTCTGCTCGCTAAGGTGCCAAATTGTCGGGCGTATTTAGATGATATCGTGCTCTTTGACAGTAATTGGGCTGACCACATAGCTAGGTTACACCAGTTGTTCGCAATCTTAAAAAAGGCAAATCTTACCTTAAATGCAAAAAAGTGTCATTTTGGCCAAGGCACAGTGACGTACCTCGGTTATGAAGTGGGCCAAGGAAAAGTGTTACCTCGGCAAGATAAAATCAGTGCCATTCTGGAATATCCAGTGCTAAAGTCTAAAAAGGACGTTCAATGATTTATTGGTATGTGTGCATACTATCGACGCTTTTGTCAGAACTTTTCCAGTGTTGCCACTCCTCTCACAGACTTGTTGCGGAAGGCCATTTAATTTAAGTGGTCATCAGACTGTGCAGAGGCATTTAAAAATTTGAAATTGATCTTAGCTTCCGCCCCAGTGCTTGCTAGTCCAAGGTTCGACCGACTGTTTAAAATTCATGTTGACGCGTCTGACTCGGGTGCTGGTGCAGTGTTGTTGCAAACTGGGGATGATCAGGTGGAACACCCAGTATATTATTACTCTGTGAAATTTGACAAGGCGCAATGCAATTATTCAGTGGTAGAAAAAGAGGCGTTGGCGCTAGTGTTAACATGTAAAAAGTTCGAAGTTTACCTCACAGGTAATATAGTGGAAGTGTACACGGACCATAACCCACTGGTCTTCCTCACTTAGATGAAGGGGAAGAATAAACGCATCCTCAGGTGGGCATTGTACCTACAGGACTTCAATCTTTCCATTACCCACCTACTGGGCAGGCTCAACGTGATAGCCGACGCTCTGTCCCGGTTGCCTGAATAACATTCATCTGAGCCACAGGAAGCCATTTATCAACTGTCATGCTTTGTTATTTTTTTTTGGTAGGTTCTCCTGTGACATTAAATATTCTGTGTCCAAATTATTTACTTCCCTGTTTTTTTTTGTGTATGTGTTTTTTTTTTTACAGAGAATTCCTTTGTACTTTTCTTGCAGAGAAATTGTTGGTTTTGATTGATTTTTTTTTCTTAGATTTTCCTTTTTATTCTCTGTATACTCTTACAAAAAAAAATATGACTAATATTCTAGTAGTCACATTTTTTTTCTCTCTGAAGGGGGGAGGAGTGTTACGACCCTGGGTTCTTCAGTGGAAACCAGAGGTCAAAATTGAGTTTAACCCTTAAACTGCGCTTGGCGTATATATACGCCCTGAGTAACATGTCCCATGGTGCGCATGGCGTATATATACGCCATAGGGTGCCAGGCCTGATTCAAATTGCCCGCTGCTACACAGGGTTCACAGTAGCTTCCTCAGGGCTCTTGTAAACAGATGCCATTTAAAAAAAAAAAATCGTCGGCAATATTCTCAGGTGTGAGAGGCACAGTACTGTTGGAGCAACCAAGGCCGGCACACGCAGCATGAGCGAACAGCATTGATGTTCAGCTTGTGACCACAGCATCGCCGAAAAATGCCAAAATAAATATATAATTGTTATTATTTAGCGATGACAATATTACAGATGACCAATGACTGTGATATAAATAACCAGGGTTGTGATAATAGCAGGATTGTTGTAATAATTAGCGCTGTGGGAGGAGTGATGCTGAGAGATGGAGGGAGACAGCATCGTTTACTGACTGTGTGGCTAGCTGTTATTGTTTGCATTCACCATACCAGGTCAGTGGTTCTCTATGGTGAACACAAATGTAGATACTTATATATAATGTGTGTATTAGTGTAATAACAGCAAAAGGATTATGCTTGGAGGAGCCATATGGGTGACGGAGGTGACGTCGTCTGCACGATTTGTCTAGCTGTTTAGAGGGTGGCCACTATGCTCTTTGGGCGCACTACAAGCTTAGGTGTACAGTTACGGTGCATAAAACATGTAGATATTTATATATAATATGTGTATATAGGGTAATAACACTGCAAAAGGTATTGTTGGGGGAGAAAGTTTAGTGCGTGTGACCTTGAAAGAGTGAGGGAGCCGCCATCTGTGTATAGCGACGACTCTTAGTGCCTGAACTAACTATATCAGCTTAGCTGTACAGTTGTGGTGAACAAAATATATACATACTTATATATAACGTCTGTATATAGTGTAATAACAACACAAATGGTATTGTTGGGGGAGAAAGTTTAGTGCGTGTGTTGAGGGAGTGGCAGCGAGTTGCTGGCTGGTGTGTGGTGGTAACTCGTCGTTGCTTTTCGACTCTCAATACCAACTTAGTGGTTCGTTATGGCAACCAAAACATGCCAATACTTACATATAACCTGTGTATAGAGTGTAATAGCAGCAAAACTATTTGTTTATTGTTTTATAAACATAATAATTGAATCACTAATATGCACATCATACTTTTGAGTATAGCGATTATTAACCACTTTTATTATATAAATATATTACAATACACACTATTGAATAATATTACTGCAAAAAAACTAAGAAAAAATCAATCGGAGACATTGAAACAATTAGGTAATAATATCTTTGTGGCAACTCCCATCTGTCAATGCGGGTGACGCTGACCGGGTCTGACGACCGCTCTGTCAACACCCACTTTTTGCCAGACTTCCTCGGTCAATTGCGCCCAAAATATGTCACCTACAATTTTTTTTATTTTTTCCGTGCTCAGGGGACACAAATTAACATGTTTAGAAGACGAAAAAAAATTTTGAATTTTTTTTTTCTTGCGCACAGGGGTGTAAATGTCCCAAGGACCCCTGAGCAATGTAAGGGTTAACTTTCCTATAGTATAGTTGAACGCAACTCGATGTGTCATTGTTTGTATCTTCCCTGCCAGACGTAAGACTATTCTTGTTTCTCAAATAGCATTTAAAGACTGAGCTGGGGTTGATTATTAAATAATAACATAGGCACTAACTATGTTTACTAATACTTTAATCATTTGTAAAGTAACAATATGTTGCATAGGGGAAGATTTTTAATGTGCTTAGCTGCACAAATAATTAGGCTCCTTCCGGCACCACAACATGCGGGAGGCCTAAGCTGGTCGCTGGGAGCGTTCTTCTCTGGTTGCTGGCTGTGGTGAAAGGAACCTCCTCTCCTACCTCTTCGTTTCCTTATTTCTGTGTGTTGTTCAAGATAAGTATATACTGAGTACATTATTCAATCTCTGCCATACTCATGTTCTATGTGCAGAGTAGCATACTTTGTGTGTAGTAGGTGTTTTTAGAGTTTATATTACTAGTTATTCTAAAGGGGGTCCCCCTACCCTAAGCTCACTCTAACTTCAAGTTATTCAATAGTAGAGTTTTACCCTAGCTTGTGTTCAGTGTAAAAACTTGTATCCTGCTTATGTGGACCAAAACTTTTAACGTAAGTTAGTGTGGTAAATTTATTATTATTATTGTTATTGGTGTGAATGTATATGGGGGGCTGTTAAGGAGTTAATAAATAAGTACATGAATTATAAGAGTATCGTTCTTCATGTGTAGGAGATCTTGATCATTCCCTAGACTGACCTTGTTGTGTAGCCAAGTAGTCAGCACTACTTCTAGTTTCCATGGGGGCCGGGCCTTACTGATCTCCCCAAATAGATACCTCTTTATTCTGACTGACCTTACCCCTGAATAGCACTAGTTTCCCCATAGTACAGACACTCATTTTATATAACAACAATCAACAGACAGTAATGACCAAGACACTAACAACAGTCAGTAATGACCAAAACACTACCAATAGTCAGTAATGACCACAACACTACCTACAATCAGCAATGACCCCAACACTACCAACTGTCAGTTATGACCACTACACTACTAACAGTCAGTAATGACCACATAACTACCTACAGTCAGTAATGACCACGACACTACCAACAGTCAGTAATGACCACAACACTACCAACAGTCAGTAATGACCACAACACTACCAACAGTCAGTAATGACCACAACACAACCAACAGACAGTAATGACAAAGACACTACCAACAGTCAGTAATGACCACAACACTACCAACAGTCAGTAATGACCACAACACTACCAACAGTCATTAATGACCACAACACTACCAACAGTCAGTAATGACCACAACACAACCAACAGACAGTAATGACCACAACACTACCAACAGTCAGTTATGACCACAACACTACCAACAGTCAGTAATGACCACAACACTACCAACAGTCAGTAATGACCACAACACAACCAACAGTCAGTAATGACCACGACACTACCAACAGTCAGTAATGACCACAACACTACCGACATTCAGTAATGACCACAACACTACCAACATTCAGTAATGACCACAACACTACCAACAGTCAGTTATGACCACAACACTACCAACAGCCAGTAATGACCACAACACTACCAACAGTCAGTAATGACCACAACACAACCAACAGACAGTAATGACCACAACGCTACCAACAGTCAGTAATGACCACAACACTACCAATAGTCAGTAATGACCACAACACTACCAACAGTCAGTTATGACCACAACACAACCAACAGTCAGTAATGACCACAACACTACCAACAGTCAGTAATGACCACAACACTACCAACAGTCAGTAATGACCACGACACTACCAACAGTCAGTAATGACCACAACACTACCAACAGTCAGTAATGACCACAACACTACCGACATTCAGTAATGACCACAACACTACCAACATTCAGTAATGACCACAACACTACCAACAGTCAGTTATGACCACAACACAACCAACAGTCAGTAATGACCACAACACTACCAACAGTCAGTAATGACCACAACAATACCAACAGTCAGTAATGACCACGACACTACCAACAGTCAGTAATGACCACAACACTACCAACAGTCAGTAATGACCACAACACTACCAACAGTCAGTAATGACCACAACACTACCAACAGTCAGTAATGACCACAACACTACCAACAGTCAGTAATGCCCACAACACTACCAACAGTCAGTTATGACCACAACACTACCAACAGTCAGTAATGACCACAACACTACCAACAGTCAGTAATGACCACAACACAACCAACAGACAGTAATGACCACAACGCTACCAACAGTCAGTAATGACCACAACACTACCAACAGTCAGTAATGACCACAACACTACCAACAATCAGTAATGACCACTACACTACCTACAGGTCAGTAATGACCACAACACTACCAACAGTCAGTAATGACCACAACACTAACAAGAGTCAGTAATGACCACAACGCTACCAACAGTCAGTAACGACCACAACACTACCAAGAGTCAGTAATGACCACAACACTACCAACAGTCAGTAATGACCACAACACTACCAACAGTCAGTAGGAGTAAGAAACTGAGTGTGGAGTAACCACCTGGCTCCTCAGGCGTGGTACGTCCACATGTCAACTCCCCATATATGTATGTTTCAAGAGAGAAGCAGCAGGTTGTAGAGGCTCTTCTACAAGGGAAAAAAGGTGACGTAAAGCTCTCCTCTCTAGATAATCCAACACGGAACAAGAAGATGGATGAATACCTAGTCTACAGGTACAGTCACGGGTATCCACTAGAGTGGGCCTATGAATTAGATGGGGTACACAGAGCACGAAGATTGACCAAGAATGGTAAGCCTACTGATCAAATAGTCATAGTCTGGAAAAAGCCTGACCCGCCACCTGACAAATATTGGTTTGGTGGGTTGTATGCACACCCCAGCACGTTCAGGGTGTGGGAGTCGAACCCTGTGGAGTGTTAAGTGTGCTGTGGCAGTGGCCACATAGCTAAGTACTGCTGGTGCCCCACACCCAAGTGTGCTCTCTGTTCCGGTCTTCATGCACTGAAGGACTGTCAGTATAAGAAGACCAGAGACCAAAGACAGCAGGAACAAGAGCAACAGAACACTGCAACAGAAGCAGGGCAACAACCTGAATCTGTGGCTCCGTATAAACCGCCGCTGAAGTGTTTCAGATGTGGTGCGGAAGGAGTAACCATCTGGCACTCAGACTGTACCAAACGGCCAGCCTCCCTTGGCACAAGGAGGCTAGTGCCCGATACTCAACAATTGCCTACTGATGCCGGCTCTGGTACTGTTGTCCCACCCCATAGTGGTGACAGTACCAACAACGCCCCTGACAACAAACAACAGCCTGAGACAACAGTTAAAAGACATTTGGCAGCCTTGCAAGCACAGGTAGCAGAACTGGCTGAAATTATACAAACGCTACGTCGGGCTCCTCCACATGAGATACAGCAGCCTTCACACTGCTGTGTCACAGCCGTGGCCCGCGCTGGTAAAGGTACCTGCGGTGGTGGCGACGGCGTGGCAGCAGCAGCGGCAGCAGCGGCAACAGCAGCGGCAGCAGAGATGAGAGCGACAACGGAGGCGGTGGCAGCGACGTCGTCAGTCAACTCAGTGATGACAGCAGTGTTAGTGACACAAAAACATTAACTGGAAAAGAAAGTCGATCTGCATCATCATATTTTAAAATGATTATTGACGCGCTCAAGTTAAGTACGAGAATGAAAATGAAAATATTCTGAGTGACAGTAATTATGCCATGCAACTTACAGAGAACATTCACTCCCGGACCATTCCAAGCTGCTCAGTGATCAATAAACTGATGTCACCAGATGTTCCTGACGGTCCCAAAAGCCAGGTTGGTGCGGCTCTTTACGTAGTACAGTCACTTATTGACACATTGTGGAAGTGGGACGAAGACTACAATGGGACCACCAGTCCCAAGGAGGAACAACACCAAGGCGATGGCTGCTGATGACACAAGGATCATTAGGTTTCTCAGTTCAAACATTCGTAGCATCAACAAAAGACTGAATGACCTAATTGCACATGTTACCAGGAACAACATAGATATAATTGCTTTACAAGAGCCCTACACGTCCAACATGATAAAAAAACAAACAAAGATCAGAGGGTATGCATCCTATAATAACAGTAACGCCATAGGCCTATTAACATACATCCATACATCCATTAACATACATACAAGTGATTTATCGCACCTTCTTGTGAGCACGTCACACACAGTACCATCACTTTCCTGTACAAACTACAGCAGGGCGTCGGTGAGCTTCAGGAGTGGCCGTTTCCGCCTGATCTGGAGGTTCCCGAGTTTATGCAGGGACCACGGCGGCTGGGTGATCGTCCCCCCACCGACATGGAGTATTTGATTTGGGAGGCTTATAAGCGACGGTATCCTTGGGATTCGTTCCCTGAGAAATATATTCCTGTCTGAGAAATGTATTCCTCGCTCATAATTCCTTTGTGTATTGTGTGTTGTGGGTGGTTTCCATTTGTGTGCATGGTTGTGGGGTGCAGGTCGGGTGTGGGTGGGGCAGATTTGTTTCCCGGTTCCTGCGTGCTCCGGTTTGTGGTTGTGGGTTTGTGTGGTTTGTGTGTGTGTGTGTGTGTGTGTGTCCGGTTCCTGTGCGGTCCGGGGTTTGGTTGGTGTGTGTGTCTAGTTGTGGATGTCGTATTCTTGGGTTATGCTTTGTTGTTCTATGTTTTTCTGATGCTGCTTGTGCGTTAGTTTGTGTCATGTTGAGTGCCCTTCAGGCTGTTGGCGTGACCTGGTCTGAGTTTATGCTTTGTCGTGTTTTGCCATTGTACTTTTCTTTGTTTGTTGTATATTTGTTTTCCTTTCTTGTTGTTATTTCTATTATTATTATTATTATTATTATTATTTTTATTATTATTGTTTTCGTTTTGTGTTGGTGCCTCTCCGTGTGTGATTGCGGTGCTGGTAGCCTTGTTCTGAATATTTCATGGTTTGATGTGTTATTTCTGTATTGTATTCCGCTGTGTTTTAACTTGCTTGTTGTAATATGTTTGTAATTATTGTTTTGTGGTCGGCCCTTCTGGCCGGCGTCTTTGTGTTTAGTCCATTTGTTCCTTTATGTTTTTGCACGTTTGTGCTTTGTACTTTTGGTCTGTTCCATGTTGTAATTATTTACTTTTATTGTACTTATAAGCATGCTTGCATGTAAAAAATAAAAAAAATAAATAAAAAAAATACAGGCCACTTCTCATTCCTCAACGTATATGCCAGAAGCCAGAAACTCAGTGTAACATTGCTCCCAGATCTAGACAATCATGTGACAATATACATGGGAGATTTTAATCCTAGACATATTACGCTGGGAGACATTACTAACAACGATAATGGATGCAAATTCATAAAATATGTTTATGACAACAGATTAACCGTGTATACTACGGATACCCAAACTCATTTATTGGGAGGTAGACTTGATTATGTAATGGGTAGAAACCTTGTGCAAGATAGGATGGAATGTACGTTGGTAAATCACTTGGTTAGTGATCACTATGCAGTTTCTGCTTCCTATGAGGTACAGTGTGATTTTTTTTTTCTTTTTTTTTTTTTTTTTCTTTTTTTTTTACATGCAAAGCATGCAATTTAAATACAATAAAAACAATACAGAATATATAACAAAGGAAAACAATAGACCACCGGCCAGATGGGCCGACAGCATAGCACAACAAAACACATACACGAGAAAAACATAGAACAATACAGCATACATCAAAAACACAAAACATAATACAATGGCAAACTAGCAATCACAGTAACATCCAGAGACATAGCAGGAAACAGAACAGGACAAACACAATACATTTCAAACAAAACATAAAGAACAAACACGTACAACAGGCAAAATAATATAAAAACACCAGGCCAAACGCACAGCACAAACAATACAGGAATAAAAAAAACACACACCAAGCCATCCGCCCCATAAACAAAAGGCGAGGCCAAAATAAACAATAATAAGAAACAAGCAAAACATGCACACCTGAAAACAAAACAGGCACAAACACAACAACATACATGCACCGGCCTGAAGGACCGATAATAAAACAACAAAGCACATCAAGAAACATAACAAGACACTGTAGCACAAAACAAATCAATACAAATTCATACAAAGACACGAAACACCGGCCTGAAGGGCCGACAACAAAAACAGAAACATAATGAAACACAAGAAAAAGACACAATACAATACAACAAAACAACGGTCATGAGAACAAACATAACACCGGCCTGAAGGGCGCACAATAGGTACAACACATTGCAAACAAACCACAGGTTCAAGCACACAGCAAGGACACAGACTACTAAAATTTCTCATACTTTTCCGGCCACTCCGCTGCCGGGAATCGAATGCAATACGCCTCCCAAAGTAACATAATGTCCTCCGAAACAGGGCCATTACGAACCGTACGAGGATCAGGCATTAACTCCGGCACACCCACAATAAAACATCGAGCCCGTCGAACCCAGATGGAAGAAGGGCACCACGGAACAGGACGCACGCGGTCATCAATGTCAAACCACAAAGGATGTTCAGCATCATTCGCCACTCCGGAGGCCAAGACGAGAGGGAGAGGCTCCTTCCCATGAGGCCGGGCAATGGGCAGCGCACTGGGAGCCTCCTCGGCTGCCTCACAGGGCCCCGCGTCAACCACCGAACGTTGTACCTGCTGGGACCCCCCCTGCTTGGCATCCTTCTTCAGCACCAGCTTGATGCCTCGGCTCGCACCAGAACCCACACCACCCACGTCTGTAGGAGCAACCACCTCCCACTGCTTAGAACCCTCTGCAGGAGAAAGAACAGGAGGTAAATCAGACGCACAACCATCGTCAACAGCAGACACATGGACATCAGCCACCACCAGCGACGTAGAGCGCGAAGCACCCGGAATCGCCACATCATCTCCCGAAGCTCCACCTGCGTCGTAGTCCTCCACATCAGCCCAAGCAGTAGAAGAACGCCTGGAACGCTTGGGCACTGGCCGCACATCCTCACAGCCGGAGGCGGACCCAGAACCACGGGCCTCACGAACCGGGCGAACCAACGCCCGTCGCAGTATGGCAGCAGCCTCAACCACATGGGGAACCGGGCCGCACACAACAGAACGCTCCGCAGCCCCCCCCCCAACACCCAGCACAGCCGTAACACCCGGCGAGGGTGCAGGACCAGGCGCAGCAGCAGGACTTGAGGAAGACGCAGACGACCCGCAGAGACCATCCGGAAGACCCTCGGGAGCAACTGGCACAGCGAAGTGACCAGCGACAGGAGCCACCGGAACACTCGGCGGGGGGACAACAACCACCGGGGGCATGTCGGGTGACGCAGAGGGGGCCGCATCAGCAGCGAATGGGACCTGCCCCTCTTCATCTCCGGAATCCACGCCCTGAGGGAGCGGCGGGAAATCCTCTTCTCGAAATAAGTTAACAGGTGCAGCAGGGGCCTCAGAGCACCCGGCAGCCTGATGCCCTAACTGGCCACACCGGAAACAAGTAAGGGGCTGCCGGGCATAATACACCCGAACGTAGTAACCCAGCAGTCGGACAGAAGATGGGATATCCGACCGCAGGCACATACCTAAGGTACGGACGTTCGTCTGCTTCCCAGCATACTTCCCCGAGGTAAGCGTGTTCACCCGCACACTGATGACAGCACCATACCTCCCGAAGAAGCGCCGGAGAAGGTCTTCAGGGAACTCCAGGGGCGCACCGTACACACTGACATATGTCAGGGCACCACTTCGGTCCGAGACTGTAACGGAGCTGGCGCCAACCAGCAACTGCAACGAACGCCCTTCGTTCCGCCGGAGGAAGTTCCAATACTCCTCCCGCACGAACTTGACAATCACCCAGTGGGCCGTAACAAGCTCAACTCCATATACAGCCTCCACCGGAACACGAAGCATGTCGCACATCACCAACTCAATGGCCGGATAACCAGACTTGCACGAGAATTATAGTCCCACGGAATTCACCCGCAAAACAGGAGGAATTGCAAGGCCCTCCATGTCAAAACGGCCATGGTGTTGTTGCCTGCCTGGCTGCGTGCTGACGTGGCCTTTTTGCCATGGGGGGCCTGGCTATTCCTCCTGTGTTGAGGGTAAATTCCGTGGGACTGGAATTCACGTGTAAGGCTGGTTATCCGGCCGTTGAGTTAGTTATGTGTGACATGCTTCGTGTCCCGGTGGAAGCTGTGTATGGCGTTGAGCTTGTTACGGCCCACCGGGTGATTGTCAAGTTCGTGGGGGAGGAGGAGTATCGGGACTTCCTCCGGCGGAACGAGGGGCGTTCATTGCAGTTGCCGGATGGCGCCGGCTCCGTTACGGTCTCGGACCGAAGTGGTGCCCTGACATATGTCAGTGTGCACGGTGCGCCCCTGGAGTTCCCTGAAAACCTTCTCCGGCGCTTCTTCGGGAGGTATGGTGTAGTCATCAGTGTGCGGGTGAAGAAGCTGTCCTCGGGGAAGTATGCTGGGAAGCAGACGAATGTCCGTACATTAGGTATGCGCCTGCGGTCGGATATCCAATCTTCTGTCCGGCTGCTGGGCTACTACGTTCCGGTGTACTATGCCCGGCAGCCCCGTACTTGTTTCCGGTGTGGCCAGTTGGGGCATCAGGCTGCCGGGTGCTCGGAGACACCTGCTGCGCCCGTTAACTTATTCCGGGAGGAGGATTTCCCGCCGCTCCCTCAGGGCGTGGATTCCGGAGATGAAGTGGAGCAGGTCCCAGTCGCTGCTGATGCGGCCCCTCCTGCGTCACCCGACATGTCCCCGGTGCTTGTTGCCCCTCAGCCGAGTGCGTCTGCGTCTTCCTCGACTCCTGCTGCTGCGCCTGGTTCTGCGCCCTCGCCAGGTGTTCCGGCTGTGTTGGGTGTTGGGGGTGCTGCGGAGCATCCTGTTGTGTGCGGCCCGGTTCCCCATGTGGTTGAGGCTGCTGAAGTACTGCGACGGGCGTTGGTTCGCCCGGTTCGTGAGGGCCGTGGTTCTGGGTCCGCCTCCGGCTGTGAGGATGTGCGGCCAGTGCCCAAGCGTTCTAGGCGCTCTTCTACTGCTTGGGCTGATATGGAGGACTACGACGCGGGTGGAGCTTCGGGAGATGGTGTGGCGGTTCCAGGTGCCTCGTGCTCTACGACTCTGGTGGTGGCTGATGTCCATGTGTCGGCTGTTGACGATGATTATGCGTCTAATTTGCCTCCTGTTCTTTCTCCTGCAGAAGGTTCTCCGCAGTGGGAGGTGGTTGCTCCTACGGGTGTGGATGGTGTGGATCCTGGTACGAGCCGAGGCATCAAGCTGGTGCTGAAAAAGGATGCCAAGCGTGGGGGGTCCCGGCAGGTGCAACGTTCAGTGGTTGCCGAAGAGCCCTGTGAGGCAGCTGCGGAGGCTCCCAGTGTGCTGCCCATTGCCCGGCCTCTTGGGAAGGAGCCTCTCCCTCTCATCTTGGCCTCCGGAGTGGCGATGGATGCTGACCATCCGTTGCATTTTGAAATTGTTGACCGTGTGCGTCCTGCTCCGTGGTGCCCTTCTACCATCTGGATTCGTCGGGCTAAGTGTTTTATTGTGGGTGTGCCAGAGTTAATGCCCGATCCTCGTACGCTCAATAGTGACCATGTTTCAGAGGACATTATGTTACTTTGGGAAGCGTACTGTATTCGCTTCCCAGCGGAAGAGTGGCCGGACAAGTATGAGATCTTTTCGTAGTCTGTGTGCTTGCTGTGTGTTTTCTTTTTCTTTTGTTTTCTTGTGTTTTTGATGTTGGCCCTTCAGGCCGGTGTTTAGTGACGTGTTTTTGCATGCTTTTTTATTGTAATTGGCCTCGCCTTTTGTTACGGGGCGTTAATGTATTGATTTTCTGTTGCTTTACCTGTTGCCTCTTGTTGTATGTTTTGTTTTTTGGAGGTGTTGTCCTGTACTGTGATTGCTGGATTGCCATTGTATTCTGTTTTATGTTTTGATGTATGCTGTATTTTTCATGTTTTTCTTGTGTATGTGTTTTGTTGTGCTATGTTGTTTTGTTGTGCTCGGCTGTCGGCCCTTCTGGCCGGTGGTCTATTGTTTTCCTTTATGTATTCTGTGTTTTTATTGTATTTAATTTGCATGCTCTGCATGTAAAAAAAAAAAAAAAAAAAAAAAAAAAAAAAAAAAAAAAAAAAAAAAAAAAAAAAAAAAAAAAAAAAAAAAAATGTCAAAACGGCCACGTCAGCACACAGCCAGGCAGGCAACAACACTGGGAGGGCAGTGACGCCCTCGCCACCTGGCGACCAAACGGCAAACAACTCCAACAGCCACGAAGGGTCGGTAAACGTCCTCACTCCACGGCCGCTAGCAGCCCTGTAATATACCTAATAGACATCAGAGACGGAAAATGAATATTCCATATGGCTTGCATGACCACTTTATTAATTGTATATCAAAATGATATCAAGATTACACAATAACGAATGTAGAAGCCTTCTCCAGAGATCTCGTTGATACGATTACTACCTACTACGACACATGGGTGTGTTGGGGAAGAGGTCGTAAGCCTAGCAGAAGTGGGCAACACCTACCACCACCCAAGTAGGTCCATGACCCCGTATTTGTTAAAGAACATGGACGAGTAAAGCAAATTGGAGATACGTACAAACGAACCAAAGCAAAAGGTGACTTGCATGCATTTCTAGTTGCAAATAGAGAGGTGAGAGACATGAGCAACGTTATACGTAATAAACATTGGGAAGAGTTCCTACAAAGTATAAACGCGCAAACAACACTTGTTGAAGTTTGGGAAAAGATACGAAAAATCTCTAGAAGCAGCCCAAACAAACCACTGCACCACAGCCCACTAGAACAAGCAAACATTCTCCTTGATCAATGGGGCACTAACATCGAGCTACGACTCACTCCCAATTAACATGCAGCACAAACTTAATGACACACGCCCCATCAGACAACGAACCATCAATCTTGCCTGTACAACTATCGACGTGTCGGGCCTTAATGATGTAACTGAATGGGAATTAAATCATGCATTAAAGATGGGAAAATCAACTGCTCCTGGAGAGGATGGTATTACTTACAGTCTACTGTTATTACTCTCACACGTACCAGGTAATCCACTTTTAGTGTTGTACTGAATGAGTTTAAGTGAAGGAGTATTACCTGATGCTTGGACAAAGAGTGTCATTGTTCCCATCCCAAAACCACACTCAGATAATTATATACCTATATCTCTAACATCGTGTGTTTGTAAAGTGCTTGAACGTATTGTTCTTAACCGACTCATGTATTGTATACAGGAGCACCTGTCACCCCAACTGTTTGGATTTATGCCTGGGCTCAGTACACAGCACTGTTTTGCTGAGTATTTCGCACATATTGAAGCTTCCCCTCAAACAGTCTTCATCGACCTAGCAGCAGCTTTTGATACAGCAAACAGAGAAATCATACTGGAACAGCTTGCCGAGCTGGGAATACAAGGAAAATTACTGAAATGGATAAAGGGCTAATCGAACAGCATATGTTTTGTTTAATGGTGTTAAAAGCACAGAGAGCAAACACTTTGAACTGGGAACTCCACAAGGAGGGGTCTTCAGCCCCTTGTTGATCAACGTTCTGATGCATAAGCTTATTAAAGATCTTCCAACTAATAATGAAGACACTGTCATTTGTTATGCTGATGATATATATTTACAGGCTGCCTCAGAGCCTAGAATGCAAGTTCTGCTCGACGCTTTTGCTACTAGAGCTAAGGAATGTGGACTCCTTATCTCTGTACAGAATACTCGTGCCCTCATTCCATGTGGTATTCCACAACCCAATTATCATATAGATGGGCGAGCACTTGAGAACTGCGAGTCTTACAGATACCTTGGTGTCCCCATTAACGACCCTGGGTACCTTTCTTCTCTCAAGAGAAGACTGTGGGAGAGATTAAAGCCCTTGCGGGTCCTTGTTGGTGTCAATCATGGAATTAACGTGAGACTTGCTAAAATGTTTTATGTATCATTTATACGCTCTGTGATTGACGACAATGCTCTACATCTCACACTGTATACTGACAAAGAGCTGAAATTTTTTTAAACCTTGCAAAATGAAGCTATGCGTCTCATCCTTGGGGCTGCAAAGTCCACGAGAATAGTTATTATGAGAGCAGAGTTAAAATTACCTACCATAAGTGAGAGAAGTTTGTTTATTAGCACAGTTTTCGGCGTGAAGGCATTGAGTAGATTTAGACAACACATGAAGTTTCAAGCTAAACTTTCTAACATGCTGCAGTCACCTGAGATCTATAGAAGAAGAACGAAATCTGATTATGTATTTTTGTTCTACAAGGTAGCCAACTCCATCAAAATATTAAATATGTACCCAACTCAATTAATGATTAATCAACCAATTACTCCACGGGATAACTGGGATCTATCAGTTGATTTTGTAAATGCGCCCAAGAAAGATAGTGTGCACTCTACATTATTAAAACAGTTGCCACTGGAAAGCATCACTGAAAGTACTCAGGGTATGGGTAACGATGTGTATCAGTGCTATACCGACGGCTCTGTAGAAGAAGGTGGACGATGTACCCGATGTGCATGCAATATATTTGAACAATCTTCTCTCGTACATACAGCAATGAAGGGCGTCAATGACTGGGCAAGTACAACTCAAACCGAACTTGCAGGCATATACCTTGTCACTGATTTTTTAAAAGACAAAGGCAGTGGACTTATATACTGTGACTCGCAGAGTGCACTCCTGGCATTGAACGCACATAGTAGTGACACCCAGAAAATAGTAAGTGATATTCGAATGAATGTTTTAGCTGCTAAAGAAAACAGATTTGAAATTAAATTCCTATGGATACCATCACATGTTGGCATCTCAAGGCATGACACTGTTCATATGCTTGCAAAGACAGCCTGTATAAAACCAGTGGTAGAAATTGATATGGGTGTTTCATTAGCAGTGACAAAGAGAATACTAAACAAATATCTAATGAAGATCTCACCGACCTAACAAATTCACAAAGACCGGAAAGTTGTAGCATTAAATATTATGATAGATATCGTGAGGAGACACTCGCATATGGGACTAATAGAACAAGAACGCGGCAATGTGATATTATAGTGGCCAGAATACGCCTGGGATATAGACGTATCTGGCAGCTTTCTCAAAACCCAAATGTCGAGTACACAATTTGTCAACTTTGTGAAAGAGAAAACATGCACTCTCTTGAACATTATATTGTAGAATGTCCCATATTGACTGACTTTCGCCCTCCTGGGCTAAGGTATGCTGAACTGTGTAATTACTATATGAGTACTGGAACACTTGATCATATATTGAACTTGTACCCAAGATTAACCATGTAATGTATCAATTATACAATGGATGTATGTGATGTAACTATATAACCTGAACTTGTAAAAGCACCTTAATCACCTTCAGTGATTAAGTGCTTAATTGCACACTAGTTTCTCTATCAACTATCTCACCCTGTCAGAGTAAAAGAGACAAATGTACATGAATGCATGTGTGTGTATATATATGTATGTGTATAAAGTATATATGGAAGCTGATCAGAATTACATTTCACCTTTGTAAATGCAAATTAATGAAACTATTTAAAAAAAAACATCGAACACTTTATGTAGGGCATACGTAAATCTGTGTATCTATGTATTTACGTATGTAAGTTAGCTTAGCATTTTAGAAGCACCGAATCACCTTCTGTGGTTGATTGTTCAATAAACCCTTCAACTATATGTTTAACACATCTCTAACCATGTCTATGGAGGACAGAAGAAAATGTATATATGCTAGTTAGCATTTTAACTGTGTGGCCACGTCTGTGGTAGAAAATAATAATAATAATAAAAAAATTAGTAATGTCCACAACACAACCACATCAGAAATGACCACAACACAACGAACAGTCAGTAATGATCATTACACTACCAACAGACAGTAATGACCACTTCACTACTATCAGTTAGTAATAAACAAACACTACCAACAGTCAGTAATGATGTAACAAACTAGGCTGGTTGTGAGAATTATTCCAGAAGGTTCCAGAAGTTTCGTGTAGGGACCTGACCTCAACAACACACATTCCCCTGGGGATCAGCAGGTCTGAGTCACAAATGGCGGGCGTCTCTGTTCATAGTTGCGTATAATGAATCATCCTATAGTATTCAGTAATTTAGAGAAATTAGCCTTTATTCATTTTGTATTAAAATTGTATTGTATAATATTACTGGGTACAATATCAAGAGTATTCTAATTATTGAGTTAAGTCACCATCAGTGACGTCACGAATCAGATCTAAGTTGTAAGGCGCGAGTGACCGGCGGTCATAGGTCATCAGAGTTGACATGTCCACTATTTTCTCAAAGTTCAAATAACCATTTTGGTGATCGGGAACAGCTCTGCCGTTAGATGCTTGTATAATTTAATTTCAGTAAAATAATTCAACCAGTCTGGATCAATTCAGTACAAACAGAGGTTAATTGTTATAACTTAAACCTTGCTAGTAACTTGGTAAAACTTAGACTATGCGGAAGGATACAATGCTCTAGTCTGGGGAAGACCAGATGAGGAGAGATCAGTGTGGACTCTAGATCAACTGGGGGAGGTCAACCCATCTCACCTCTCCCCCAAAACCAGCCCAACATCTTTAGCTGGTCAACATAGAGGTATAGTTGCTATTGTTATTGATAGGGATAGTCAACTCATTGCCGTTCAGGTCAAGTCGGGAGTGTTAAAGTGACAGGGAGTGAACATATTTAGATTTTGTTTTAGTTTTCTTTTAATAAATTAACTAGTTAATAATTTGCATTTTTATTATTTCCATGTGTTTATGTGAACTTGTCCTGGTCACGTGGTCCACACGAGGCAGAGTTGGATTGGGCGCCGATTCTAACATCGAGACGGAATTCATCATTCCCGTGTAATTAATTCCACACTCTAAGTTTCCAAGGTCATCGGTTACTAGTGGGGATCAAGCCCCAAGGTTGATTAATTAGCATGATCGATCCAGACCTCGATCATTGCTCTGTGTTACTGGTCTGGTGGTGGCGGCGGAGGCGACTCTAGGGTTTTGCTCAGAGCCTTGGTCACGTCATACGGGTTGTAGAATCCTAAGTCGGTCAATCGTCTTAGGACCACGTGGCGTGGAGTCGGCTTTAGTAAAAGTTTTGGAGTCCCTTGTAGAGAATAAAAAGTAAGAATACGGGTAGAGGGAAAAGAAGAAGGAAAGATAAAACGAGAAAACCTTACCCGTGTTACAACGACAACAACACTACCAACAGTCAGTAATGAACACAACCAAAAATCAGTAATCACCACTACACTAACAACAGACAGTAATGAACACAGTCAACAGTCAGTAATGACCACTATACTAACAACAGTCAGTAATGCAGATAACACAACCAACAGTCAGTAATGACCACATCACTACCAACAGTCAGTAATGACCAAAACACTACCAACAGTCAATAACGACCACTACACTACCAACAGTCAGTAATGACCACACAACTACTATTAGTCAGTTATGACCACTACACTACCTGCTGTCAACAGTTAATAATGACCACAACAATACCAACAGTCAATAATGATCACTACACTACCTACAGTCAATAATGACCACTACACTACCAACAGTCAGTAATGAACACAACACTACCAACAGTCAGTAATGACCACTACAAACAGTCAGTAACGAACACATCCAACAGTCAGTAATGACCATAACGCAACAGTCAGTAATGACCACAACACTACCAACAGTCAGTAATGACCACAACACTACCAACAGTCAGTAATGACCACAACACTACCAACAGTCAGTAATGAACACAACACTACCAACAGACAGTAATGACCACAACACTACCAACAGTCAGTAATGACCACAACACTACCAACAGTCAGTAATGAACACAACACTACCAACAGTCAGTAATGACCACAACACTACCAACAGTCAGTAATGACCAAAACACTACCAACAGTCACTAATGATCAAAACACTACCAACAGTCGTTAATGACCACAACACTACCAACATTCAGTAATGACCTCAACACAATAACAACCAGTAATGACCATTACACTACCTACAGTCAGTTATAACCTCAACATAACCAAAAGTCAGTTATTACCACTACACTACCAACAGTCATAATGAGCACTACACTACCAACAGTCATAATGAGCACTACACTACCAACAGTCATAATGAGCACTACACTACCAACAGTCAATAATGACCACAACACTTCCAACAGGCACTATTGATCAAAACACTACCAACAGTCAGTAATGACCACAACACTACCAACAGTCACTATTGATCAAAACACTACCAACAGTCAGTAATGACCACAACACTACCAACAGTCACTATTGATCAAAACACTACCAACAGTCAGTAATGACCACAACTCTACCAACAGTCAGTAATGACCATAACACTACCAACAGTGTGTAATGACCAAAAACTACCCACAGTCAGTAATGACGACAATACTACCAACAGTCAGTAATGACTGGGGCCTCGTAGCCTGGTGGATAGCGCGCAGGATTCGTAATTCTGTGGCGCGGGTTCGATTCCCGCACGAGGCAGAAACAAATGGGCAAAGTTTCTTTCACCCTGAATGCCCCTGTTACCTAGCAGTAAATAGGTACCTGGGAGTTAGTCTGCTGTCACGGGCTGCTTCCTGGGGGTGGAGGCCTGGTCGAGGACCGGGCCGCGGGGACACTAAAAAGCCCCGAAATCATCTCAAGATAACCTCAAGATAAGATGACCACTACCAACAGTCAGTAATGAAGACAACCAACAGTCAGTAATGACCAAAACGCAACAAACAGTCAGTAATGACCACAACACTACCAACAGTCATCAATGACCACAACACAACCAACATTCAGTAATGACCACAACACGACCAACAGACAGTAATGACCACAACACTACCAAAAGTCAGTAATGACCACAACACTACCTACAGTCAGTAATGGCCAAACACTACCAACAGTCAGCAATGACCACAACATTACCAAGAGTCACTAAAGGTCACAACACTACCAACAGTCAGTAATGCCCACAACACAACCTACATTCAGTAATGACCACAACACTACCAACATTCAGTAATGACCACAACACTACCAACAGTCAGTAATGACCAAACACTACCAACAGACAGTAATGACCATAACACTACCAACAGTTAGTAATATTTTGAACAATCTCTACATATTAATTACATATTTGAACAATCTTCTCTCGTACATACAGCAATGAAGCGCGTCAATGACTGGGCAAGTACAACTCAAACCGAACTTGCAGGCATATACCTTGCCACTGAATTTTTAAAAGACAAAGGCAGTGGACTTATATACTGTGACTCGCAGAGTGCACTCCTGGCATTGAACGCACATAGTAGTGACACCCAGAAAATAGTCAGTGATATTCGAATGAATGTTTTAGCTGCTAAAGGAAACAGATTTGAGATTAAATTCCTATGGATACCATCACATGTTGGCATCTCAAGGTATGACACTGTTGATATGCTTGCTAAGACAGCCTGCAGAAAACAAGTGGTAGAAATTGATATGGGTGTTTCATTAGCAGTGACAAAGAGAATACCTTAACAAATATCTATTGAAAATCTCACCGACGTAACAATTTCACAAAGACCTGAAAGTTGTAACATTAAATATTATGATAGATATCGTGAGGAAACATTCACATATGGGACTAATAGAACAAAAACCCGGCAATGTGATGTAATAGTGGCCAGAATACGGCTTGGATATAGACGTATCTGGCAGCTTTCTCAAAACCCAAATGTCGAGTACACAATGTGTAAAATTTGTGAAAGAGAAAACATGCACTCTCTTGAACATTATATTGTCGAATGTCCCATACTGACTGACTTTCGCCCTCCTGGGCTAAGGTATGCTGAACTCTGTAATTACTATATGAGTACTGGAACACTTGATGATATATTGGACTTGTATCCAAGATTGACCATGTAATATATCAATTATACAATGTATATACATGATGTAACTATATAACCTGAGCTTGTAAAACCACCTTCATCACCTTCAGTGATTAAGTGCTTAATTGCACACTAGTTTCTTTATCAGCTATCACACCCTGTCAGAATAAATGAGACAAATGTATGTGAATGCATGTGTGTGTATATATGTATGTATATGTGTGTGTGAATGAATATGTATTGGTATAAAGCATATATGGAAGCTGATCAGAATTACATTTCACCTTTGTGAATGTACATTAATGACACTATGTAAAAGACACATCTAACACTTTATGTAAGGCATACGTAAATCTGTGTATCTGTGTATTTACGTATGTAGGTTAGCTTAGCATTTTAAAAGCACCGAACCACCTTCTGTAGTTGAGTGTTCAATAAACCCTTGAACTATATGTTTAACACTTCTCTAACCCTGTCCATGGAGGACAGAAGAAAATGTATATAAGCTGGTTAGCATTGTAAATGTGTGGCCACGTCTGTGACAGAAAATAATAAATACAAAAAAGCAGTCAGTAATGATCACAACACTACCAACAGTCAGTAATGATCACAACACTACCAACAGTCACTAATGATCAAAACACTACCAACAGTCAGTAGTGACCACAACACTACCAACAGTCACTAATGATCAAAACACTACCAACAGTCAGTAATGACCAAAACACTACCAACAGTCACTTATGATCAAAACACTACCAACAGTCAGTAGTGACCACAACACTACCAACAGTCACTAATGATCAAAACACTACCAACAGTCAGTAATGACCAAAACACTACCAACAGTCACTTATGATCAAAACACTACCAACAGTCAGTAATGACCACAACACTACCAACAGTCAGTAATGACCACAACACTACCAACAGTCAGTAATGACCAAACACTACTAACAGTCAATAATGACCACATCACAACCAACAGTCAGTGATGACCACTGCACTCCCAACAGTCAGTAATGTCCTCACTCAGTAACAATCAGTAATGACCACTACACTACCAACAGTCAGTAATGACCAAACGCTACCAACAAAAAGTAATGACCACATCACAACCAACAGTCAGTAATTACCTCTACACTACCAACTGTCAGTAATGACCTTAACACAAACAACAGTCTGAAATGACCACTACACTACCAACAGTCACCAATGTCCACAACACTTACAATAGTCAGTAATGACCAATGCACTTCCAACAGACAGTAATGACCACAACAATACTAACAGTCAGTAATGACCACAACACTACCAACAGTCAGTAATGACCACAACACTACCAACAGTTAGTAATGACAACAACACTACCAACAGTCAGTAATGACCAAAACACTACTAACAGTCAGCAATGACCAAACACAACCAACAGTCAGTAATGACCATACCACAACCAGCAGTCAGTAATGACCACTACACTACCTACAGTCAGCAATGACCACAAAACTACCAACAGTCAGTTATGACCTCTACAGTACCAACAGTCAGTAATGACCTCAACCCTACAAACTGACCGTAATGATTACAACACTACCAACAGTCAGTAATGACCACAACACTACCAACAGTCAGTAATGACCACAACACTATCAACAGTCAGTAATTACCACATCACTTACAACAGTTACTAATGACCACTACACTACCTACAGTCAGTAATGACCACAACGCTACCAACTGACAGTAATGACCACAACACAACTAATATTCAGTAATGACCTCAGCACTACCAACAGTCACTAATGATCACAACACTACCAACAGTCAGTAATGACCACAACACTACCAACAGTCAGTAATGATCACAACACTAACAACAGTCAGTAATGACCACAACACTACCAACAGTCAGTAATGACCACACCACTACCAACTGACAGTAATGACCACAACACAACTAATATTCAGTAATGACCACAACACTACCAACAGTCAGTAATGACCACAACACAACCAACAGTCAGTAATGACCACAACACTACCAACAGTCAGTAATGACCACAACACTACCAACAGTCAGTAATGACCACAACACTACCAACAGTCAGTAATGACCACAACACTACCAACAGTCAGTAATGACCTCAACACTACCAACAGTCAGTAATGACCACAACACAACCAACAGTCAGTAATGACCACAACACTACCAACAGTCAGTAATGACCACACCACTACCAACAGTCAGTAATGACCACAACACAACCAACAGTCAGTAATGACCATACCACAACCAAAAGTCATTAATGACCACAACACTACCAACAGTCAGTAATGACCACACCACTACCAACTGACAGTAATGACCACAACACAACTAATATTCAGTAATGACCACAACACTACCAACAGTCAGTAATGACCACAACACTACCAACAGTCAGTAATGACCACAACACTACCAACAGTCAGTAATGACCTCAACACTACCAACAGTCAGTAATGACCACAACACTACCAACAGTCAGTAATGACCACTACACTACCAACAATCAGTAATGACCACAACACTACCAACAGTCAGTAATGACCACTACACTACCAACAGTCAGTAATGACCACAACACTACCAACAGTCAGTAATGACAACAACACTACCAACAGTCAGTAATGACCACAACACTACCAACAGTCAGTAATGACCACAACACTACCAACAGTCAGTAATGACAACAACACTACCAACAGTCAGTAATGACCACAACACTACCAACAGTCAGTAATGACCTCAACACTACCAACAGTCAGTAATGACCACTACACTACCAACAGTCAGTAATGACCTCAACACTACCAACAGTCAGTAATGACCACTACACTACCAACAGTCAGTAATGACCACTACACTACCAACAATCAGTAATGACCACAACACTACCAACAGTCAGTAATGACAACAACACTACCAACAGTCAGTAATGACCACTACACTACCAACAGTCAGTAATGACCACAACACTACCAACAGTCAGTAATGACCACAACACTACCAACAGTCAGTAATGACCACAACACTACCAACAGTCAGTAATGACCTCAACACTACCAACAGTCAGTAATGACCACTACACTACCAACAATCAGTAATGACCACAACACTACCAACAGTCAGTAATTTGTTATTTATTATATATATTACTATATTTATTACATATTATTTAGCCACCTTTAAAAAATTGACTCCTTTACTTGAGCAAAATCTGTTACTGTTTGATCAAGTGTGCACTTTGAGCTTCAATTATTTTTCCTTAGTGCTGTAGCAAGTAAACGTATGCTCACTCCATTATCTCATCATCTTAATGGCATAACTAATTAGAACTAACTACACAAGCTATAATCTTATCACTATTTACAGGTAACTGTTTTTCCACCCCTCCTATCTTATTGTGATGTGTAGTCACCGCAATCGATTTGAGAATAGCAAGAGCATAGATGGGGGACACATCTCCCGCCAACACATCACAAGGAGAAGTGTGGTCACAATGCGACCCAAACGTCTTAAGGTTAGAGCAACTCCACTTGACGGTCATGCTATCGGGTGAAGCAATATTTAAAAGTTCCTGATGGACGTTACTGGCCTCAAACCCGCCCTTCTCCTGCTCGTGCTCTTCTTTTCATGTGAAGAGGAGCTAGAAAAACTCCTGACTAACGATGCTATTCTTCGTAAAGAGCACCACCTACATCCTCACTTCCCACGTCAGTTCCTGGCCGGAAGAACTGTTTTTACCAGCAGGACCAGCCAGTGGATCGCCAGAGCGATCCAGAGCGACCTCAACATCATATCATGGACAATATTGAGGACGAATATCCAAACCTGGCTGTATTCAATCTAGAGTTCTGCAACACCGACAAAACATCAATGAAGATTACGTGTTTGATTGTGTTTGTTGTTGTCGCGTGTCCAAATAACACAGAGAGATCCATTTCGGCATGTGGAGACCTGTACACATTAAACCCTTCAAGTTTGTCGTGTCTTAGCTCAATGGTTACTCCCATTACCTCTGTCCCTGCTCCACAATTGGGTGGGCTGGTTATGGACTTGGAGATCAGGTCACATTTTACATAGATTGCATATCCCCTGGATTGCCCATTGATCCATGGAAGGAAGAAGCCTCGATAGCCTGAGATTTTAGGTTCTAATCCGGCTCGAAGCAAGCTCTCCTGTAGTATCAGGATGTCTATGTCCTTGGTTGCTGCTATGCATTGCAAGTGTTGCAATTTAGTGTGCAGTCCTTGCGCATTCCATTGCAGGATCTTTAGACCTCTAGGTTCTTGGAATTTGCTGATAATTCCGTGGTATCCATGGAGTCTGATGAACACGCCATGGAAGTTGCAATTGGTGTATAGGTTCTTAGTGGACTTGAAATTGACTAATCAATGTCGCTTTCCGACGAGCTGGACTCTATCTGTTTTTTATGGGGGTGTCTCCTGCCCTGCTGTCTTGACGGTGTGGATATTACATCTTCGAATTTCTTGAGCTTGTGCTCAATTGTCTTCCGAGTCTCTGGTTTGCTTGATTCCATGTGATGACAGCAGACTTTCGATCAACTCAGTGACCAAAGTTTTGAGCATTGGCCAGAGAGCGTCCAGTTCAGTGGGAGCACTATTTGATGCTGTGCAGGTTTGGGGCCTAGTAGCTTTTAGACCCTTCTCGGTGGTAACTTTGACACTGGAATTGCTACTCCTATTGGCCCCAGTGTGCTTGCTGGAGGAAATGGGAGGCCGACTGCTTTGAACATGATTCTTGTGTCCTCCATCTTTCTTTTTGTCCTGTACAGAGGTCTTCTCACCCTTCACCATGGTCGATGGTGAAGGGCCGTGTGCCCCCTCTTCCTGAGTGGGTAGACCCCACGCGGTTTTAGTGGGTACTGGAGCTGGTATTCGTTTTATTGGGGGTTTCGGCTCTGCTGTAGGCGTGGTGGGGTTCGTTTGAAGCCTTTTGAGCCTTTCAGGGCATTTCAGGTTCCAGGCATGATGTGCCTTGGAACAATTTGGGCATTTTGCCTGAACAGGGTGGTTTGCCTTGAGTTTATCAATACATGTTTTTGTGTCATGGGGCTGGCTGCAGACTCCGCATCTCACTGGGCGTTGGCAGCCATCTTTGTGATGCCCAAATCTCTGACATCTGAAGCATCTTAGGGGTTCTGGGGTGTAAGGCCTGTGTTGGAACACGCCCCAGATTCCAAGGTCAAGTTTCTCCGGGATCCATCCTCTTACTGTGAGAATGAGGAGGAGATTGATTGATTGATGAAGATTAAGCCACCCAAAAGGTGGCACGGGCATGAATAGCCCGTAAGTGGTGGCCCTTTTGAGCCATTACCAGTATCAAGAGCTGATACTGGAGATCTGTGGAGGTGCGATTGCACCCTGCATGACGGGAGATGTCTCCCTTGTGAATGTGTTTAAGATGAAGATGAAGCCACCCAAAAGGTGGCACGGGCATGAATAGCTCGTAAGTGGTGGCCCTTTTGAGGCATCACCAGTGTCAATAAAATGAAGAGGATTGATGATTGATAAAGATTAAGCAACCCAAGAGGTGGCACGGGCATGAATAGCCCGTAAGTGGTACAATTTTTTTTCTCAGTATTCTGAGGTTGTATTTAACCATAAAGCTGTTATCGCGGGGGAGGATACTGCTTCACAGTCTTTATGAGGGTGTCCAGCTGCTGGACACCTTTGTTAACCAGGAGAGTGGCTGTGTTGATGGCTTCAGGGTGGCCACTGCATGATTCAGGAACTCTTAAAGCTCTTCTAAGGTCATTGGTTGCTTTACATTCCAGAAGATTGTTGAAGAGGAGGTAGAGACAGGCAATAAATAGGCAAGAGAGAGCTGAGGAGCAAAGTAAGGTGTAGGGGATAGTAGTAATAATGAGAACTGCAGAAGGCCTATTGGCCCATACGAGGCAGCTCCAATTATAACCACCTAATGAGAAGGAGATAGTAATAGGAATAAGAAGAGGATAGCAAGGCAGCGTAGGAGAAGACAATGAACAGAAAAAGGGGAGAAGAGAGAAAGAAAAGGAAAGAGAAAGAAAGATAAGTGGAAGGGGTAAGCTTATGTTAAGTCACGTTTGTTAGAAAGATTAGAGCATTTGAGTATATACTGTGAAAGGGAAGAGTCCACAGCAACAAAGCCAGGACTCAAGTTCATGTTGGGTACATTGTGTATCAGAGCCGATTCAACAAGACGGCGTCTGTTTAGAGTAGAGGAAGGAAAGATTATTTTGGAGGAAGACCAATCAATGGGATGATTAGAATCCCTCACATGGCAGAAGAGAGCATTGTTAGTGTCTGCAGACTTAACACTCCTCTTGTGTTCTTTAAGTCTGTCATTCAGTGTACGGCCAGTTTCGCCAAAGTATTGGAGAGGACAATATGAACAGGAAATAGAGTAGACACCAGCAGCATTAGAAGCAGGAGGAGCAGTGTGAACTAGATTGCTACGAAGTGTGTTATTTTGTCGAAAGGTGAGTTTAATGTCAAGAGGACGAAAGGTATTGGTAAAAGTTTTGAGTTCAGATATGAAGGGAAGGCATAGTACAGTGCTACTAGTGTTGGAAGCAGGTTTAGGATAAAATAAATTTCGTTTAGCTTGAGAGTAGACACAGTTGATGAAATGCAAAGGGGTAACCAAGGCGAGAGAATGATTTGTAGATAAAGGCAATTTCAGAATCAAGAAACTGAGGGTCGCTGATCCTTAGAGCGCGGAGGAAGAGAGAGACGAGGACACTTTTCTTAACAGAAGGAGGATGGTAGGAAAAGAAGTGAATGTACATGCCACTATGCATGGGTTTACGATAGACCGAAAAAGAGAACCCAGACACAGAGCTGTGAACATGAACATCAAGAAAAGGAAGGAGGGAATTAGATTCCCACTCAACTTTGAAATGGATAGAAGGAGCCAGATTGTTAAGAGAGGCGAGGAAAGGCTGGAAAAGATTAAGGTCATAAGACCATAAAGCAAAAATGTCATCAACATAGCGAAGCCAGAGAGAGGGACGAGTATCAATAGAAGGAAGAAGAACAGTTTCGAAGTATTCCATGTGGAAATTAGCAAGAACAGGGGAGAGAGGGGAACCCATAGCGACACCGAAAGTTTGAGTGTAATATTTCCCGTTGAAAGAGAAAGAGTTAGAGTCAACACAGAGTCTAATGAGATCGAGGAAAACGTCAGTGGGAAGCGGGAGAGGAAGGAGGCCCTCTGACGCCTTCTGTCTGAGGAAAGAGAGAACGTCATCGAGCGGAACATTAGTGAACAGAGAGTAGGGTATTATCTTCACGAAAGGAATGCTCAGGTGAGGTCTCAAGGTTGTATGTCAGGTGTGAGAATTTTTGAACTCGGCACACTTTAAGAGGAGTGTTGAGTCCCACCCTGTTTAATATACTAGAGAATAAGATACCATCTGAGAGGGTAATCCCGATCATATATGCCGATGATATTTTGTTTCAGGGCAAAGATATTTCAAAGGTTCAAACTGTGTTGGAAAATTTCGGAAACCTGTGTCACCATATGGGACTGGTGGTTAATGAAGACAAAACTAAGTTTGAATGTAAAACTCGGAGGCCCGTTATATTGAATATAAACGGTAAAAATAAAAGTAAAAATATATAATTATTTAGGCATATATGTTGGATCAGCCCATGAGAGTTTGAAAGCTGAGATGAACAGACTGTTGGGTCAATGTCGGAAGAGATTACAACCTTTGAAGGCCTTGGCATGCTGTGGAAAGGGAATGGGAATCCCTGTGATATGAATGATATACCTGAGAACTTTAGATACCTAATTGATTATGCTGCACCTGTCATTTCTTGTTTTGTTAAAGGTAAGAGGGGGCAAGTTTAAGAAGGTACAAAATGAAGCCATGAGAATTGTCTAAGGATGCCCAAGAAATGCTATGATTGAGTTAATGAAGATGGAGTTGAATCTGAAGAGTATTGGGGATAGAATTTCCGGGATAAATGTAGCCGCTGCCATTAGATTAATGAGAGGTGGGGGAGCTAATGAATTAATACTCTCAGTTCAAAAGGTGGGAAGTAATGAACAATGTATGATAAAGAAGAGAGCATATATGAGTACCTTATCCTCTAATGTTATAAAGTATGGTGTTATTACAGAATGTATTGCTGTGCCTAAGAGACAAGTCACACCACCATGGGAGGATTGTAATGTAGACGTAGTAATTCTTCCCTTGCAAAAGAAAAAAGTGTGTTTGATATGAAAGAGCTGAGAGCAACATATGATTGTATAATTAGAAAATTACCCACAGAAAACACTCTACGTGTATATTGTGATGGGTCAGTAGCGAGAGATGGGAAGGCAGGATGTGGAGTCGTGATCAGGGAGTACACTGACATCGGCACTGGAGATACGATACTGTTATTGGACGCCACTTAACTGACAATGTCTTTTCAACGCAGGCTGAACTCCAACGTTTATAGTCTCCGTGGTGCAGTGGTAAGACACTCGCCTGGCGTTCCGCGAGTGCTATGTCATGGGTTCGTATCCTGGCCGGGGAGGATTTACTGGGCGCAATTCCTTAACTGTAGCCTCTGTTTAACGCAACAGTAAAATGTGTACTTGGATGAAAAAACGATTCTTCGCGGCGGGGATCGTATTTCAGGGACCTGCCCGAAACGCTACGCGTACTAGTGGCTGTACAAGAATGTAACAACTCTTGTATATATCTCAAAAAAAAAAAAAAAAAAGTGTATTAGCAGGATTACAGGAAGTAATCAAATGTGGTAAAATTGCCCGCTTCTTGATTGACAGTAGAGGAGCGTTAGTCTTTAAATAGCAGACGCCCAATATACCAGAATATTGTGATAGAGTGTAGAGATAATGTTAAGAAATGAGAAAAAACTTGGTATAAAATAAGATTTATGTGGATCCCTTCACATGTGGAAATATTGTTGAATGAGGTAGTTGATGAGACAGCGAAGAGAGTCACGGAAAAAACTCTTGTTGATGTTGTATGGCAGATAACATTGAAACAAATAAAAACAAGAATCAAGATGATCCAAGAGGGTGAAGAAATGATAAAGAGAATGACAACGGTGGACAATAGTAGCACACCTAAGAATTATTCAATAATAAATACAAATTCGTCTTTCACCTAAGGAAGAGGTGAAAGTCTACTTGGAAGGCTTCAATTTACATGAGATTAAGATTAGGATACAAATACAAATATATTTGGCAATACGGTGTTGATGTCAGTGAAAAAGGTAAGGAGTGTAAATTATGTAGTATGCCGCACGCCCACACCTTAGATCACTATGTATTAGAGTGTCAACTTATTGATAACTATGAAATGATGAAATAAGTAGTGTACCACATCAAATTATTTGGATGTGTGATAATGGTATGATAGACAGAAATCTTAGTTGCTACAAGAATTTTGCCCCAAGAGTCTAACACTTATATGCTGTGCTTACTATATTAACCTACAATGTTACATGGGATTCTTGTATTGTGATTTGCGTATTTGTACTCATTGAATTTGAGCTTCCCTTGAGGGACTAGAAGTAGAGGGGGGGTAGAAATAGCCTAAACTACTCTATCCCTTTGAGATGTGTTTTCTTGTCTCAATAAACATATTTCTTGTCTCAGTATATATATATATATATATATATATATATATATATATATATATATATATATATATATATATATATATATATATATATATATATATATATATATGTATATATGTATATATATATATATATATATATATATATATATATATATATATATATATATATATATATATATATATATATATATATATATATATATATATATATACTGAAGATGATGATAGAAACAGCTTGAACTACTCTATCCTTTTCAGATGTACAATATTATCTCAATAGAAGTACTTGAACTAGCAGCCTCTTACTCCGCAACCGACCAATCACACCTCACTTATTCCCACTTGGCTGTGCCAACCATAAATACGCCTCACTCGCCGTGTTTGACACATTCTTACTCCATCTCCTGTAGCTCCATGTTACAATATAGTACCAGGAAAATGTCGACTGTACTATTTGTTCTTTGGTTCATGTGTCTGAACTTTGTGTCTGGATATTATTATGATGTGACGACCTGCAAACAACCCGGAGCCTACGTTCCTGTTACCAAGACCGTTATCGTCAACGTTTCTCAAAATGCCATAGAAAATTTCCACGCTGAAAAAATCTTCGATGTTATGATAATTGGGACCCCAATTGTTCAACTTCCAGTCTCCTCTATCATACTGGAAGTGACCCAGAACGCTGACACGCAGTTCTTGGATGATCTTGATGAATTCTCTTTGCCTGTCTTTGAATATGTGGATGAGATTTTTTATGCTACTAGCGTTGTGATTAGCACAACTGAAGGCCCAAGCAAGTATATTCGTACCATTGACTCCATCGTTACACAAACAGTAGCTAATCATGAAAAAACTCTTCTCATAACAGAACTGGATTATTTCACCGTTGGTTCAACAGTATCAGCGGAGCCCACCAAGGTGACAGTCAGCCCTCTGGAGACGAACACTGCGAAGGTAGACGACAATAATGCCCTCTTCGAGCTCACAGAATACTTAACTGTCACCTCATGTTATAAGGCTCAAACTTCCTATGTGCATTAACTTTATTTAGTAAGATTATTAGTGTAGTTTAGTGGGTCAAAGCCCTGTTTGGACTCGCATTAAAACATCAATGTCAATTTTTGTCCCAATTAAAGACTAATATGTAAATTATCTACGAACGTAATAAAAAAATACTATTATTTTTATCTCATTATTTGCCTTTCTAAAGAATATAAACTTTTCCCCAAATTATTTATTGTGGCACACAGATCACACTAACGTGATGCATCAAATGAACAAATCCACAAGGGCCGTGACGAGGATTCGAACCTGCGTCCGGGAGCATCCCAGACACTGCCTTAATCGACTGAGCTACGACAGGGTTAAAAGGGTTGAAACCGAAGTTCTACTGAACTGACTGGATCCCGTAGCCTCTCCGAGGCACAAACCAGCGTTAGTAACAAAACACCTGGTGTGGTTCTTAAGATATATCTTGCTCTGGTTAGGCCCCATTTAGATTATGCAGTTCAGTTTTGGTCGCCGTATTATAGAATGGATATAAATTCACTTGAACGTGTCCAACGTAGGATGACTAAGTTAATTCCCCAAATTAGAAATCTCTCATATGAAGAAAGATTAACAAAGCTTAAGTTGCATTCACTGGAAAGGCGAAGAGTTAGGGGTGACATGATAGAGGTTTACAAGTGGATGAATGGACATAACAGGGGGGATAGTAATAGGGTCTTAAAAATATCAACACTAGACAGAACACGAAACAATGGTTATAAATTGGATAAGTTTAGATTTAGGAAAGACTTGGGTAAATACTGGTTTAGTAACAGGGTTGTTGATTTGTGGAACCAATTGCCGCGTAACGTGGTGGAGGTGGGGTCCCTCGATTGTTTCAAGCGCAGGTTGGACAAGTATATGAGTGGGATTGGGTGGTTATAGATAGGAGCTGCCTCGTATGGGCCAATAGGCCTTCTGTAGTTACCTTTGTTCTTATGTTCTTACCCCTGAGAGGGTAGGAGACCAGGCTCTTAAGATGGGTATTAGGGGGGGGGTAGGAGGGAAAAGGGGGAGAGGGGATCAGGTGGCGGCGGGTTTGTGTGATAGTGGAGGGAGTTATTATTTTTCCTGAAGAATGTCTGTTTTATGTAAGGAAAAGAAACGTTAACTTTCTCTCACCCAATTCAGTTTGTGTCGGCGGTGTTCAATGACGGTGATTAGTTGGACGTCAGACAGAGTCGTGTTAGCAGTGGGGACATCTCATCATCAAATGGTGTGTGACAACGGTTTTTTCTGTAAACAGTGTGTGGGGCTCTCCCTCTCTCCCACCGTTCACCCACACATCTAGCTTGTTTCTAGAGCGAAGTGTATAATGTCCACATTGACCTGAGGTTTGCATCAGGGGGGATAGTAGCAACAGTAGTGACTCGCTCCCCCCCCCCCCCCTCACCTTCGCCTGTGTGGGTGGGTGGGAGGCCCGTCCATGAATGCTCTTGGACGTTCCGCACTTGAGTGACTAGTGTTGGCATTAGCTGCTGGGGTCATATGTCCCTGCCCCACACACCCCACCCATGCAGGTGACAGACAGCATGAATCACTTGACAATTTCACACACTTCACATTTCCTAAGTCCGCGGGTCTGGAGGAATGCTTTGGGGTTGTCAGATAACCTCTTGAGAGAGTTTGACATAAGTGTAGTGTATTGATACCACACACCATAGCTAGAAGGTGGTGCACTGGGAGACTTGCGGGTGTTTTTCACACTACTGAATGAATATATGCAATTTTAGATCTAACCCAAGGCGCTTCACCATTACACACATCTGAGGTAGAGGTTTGAGATGTGATGTATTGGGATGATCATAGCCTCACCCCACCAGCACCACCCAGCCCAACTCCTCTCCCTTTCCCACATACAATTTCCAAGCCTGCGCTGTTAGCAGAGTAAACATACATATTTCTGAAGACTCTAATATGCTATGGGGATAGACAGCTTCTTTCTCTCTCTCAGGCTGAGCCGTTAGTGAAATACCCGGCATCAATTGCTAGGACATAGGATCTACAGGTTTGCCAGATTGACCTTATGCCATTACGACTGTATGGCACTGACGTCTTAGCGAGATGGCACTGACCCGCCGTAGCGAGATGACTGTGCACAACAGTAGCTCAGCGAAAACATGGACTTTAATATCATAGCTGGTCAAAGTCACAGAATGTTCAACACTCTTATACTGGATGAGGGAAACATTTTACATCTTAAGGTGTGTCGAGTAAATGAGGGAGTGAGCGAGGCACTTAGTAACATAACGTGGAAATCAACTTTCTGTCTGATGTCCAAATAACATTATTGAAATGAGAACCATGTTTAGCTATTACATTCCAAACACAATATCTCCATTACATCTCTCTTACCATATCAATATTACTGTGTGTGGCAGTTGTAGCTCCCTGTAACACAATGTAACATAACGTGGAAAACCTCTTTCTGCTGTCCAAGTATACCACATGACTGCAGGAGCAAGCATTCAAGCGGTGTGCCTCTTGTTGTTGTCTGTTAATTGCATGACAGGGTTAATGACCACTATATCCTTACACTTAGTATCGTAATGCGGAAATCAACTTTCTGCCTGATGTCCAAATAACAATATTGAAATGTGAACCATGTTTACCCATTACATTCAAACACAAATAAAAAATTAGTGCATGCTTGTTTAGTTCTTATATCGCGTTATATGAACATTACATAATGTAACGTAACGTGGAAAACATCTTTCTGTCTGTCTGATGACCAAATATCATTTGAAAATGTCATCAGGTTGGCTTTATGCCATTTGGACTGTACGGCAATGTGCACAACAGTAGACTGAAATCAATCTGTCTCGTTAAGGTCAGACCTTCGTTAGAGTTCGGTCGTGTCACACCTTAGTGCCGAGTTGTCACTCTACATCGCCCTTCTCTCATCTCCCCATTAGTGCTCAATCCAGCAGAAAAAAACAGAGACTGGTGTTATCACAGAGGGATGAAAATGGAATATCCAACTCTCTCTTAATACTTTTATTCAATAACTGCTAGGCATAACATAACATAGGTACATATTTATCCTGGTAAAACAAACAAACATACATTAGCGAATCATAAAAGTGTTATTACTCCTGTATGGTGTGGTAATCACTCAGCTGTTGACACTATTATGCGTGAAGTTTCAAAAATTTATTTTTAGGTTTATGTTTTAGTTTTTTTTCTATAGTCGAAAGATTGACATTTCGTTTCATCATAATCTGTCGTTTAGGAGGGGGCAGTATAGATATTTCACGCTCATCGCCATTATCACTATCACTGCTGGTGGTATCAATATAGTTGGATCTAATAAGATCATCCCCAACTCGAATCCTTCGCAGCGGGGTAAAGTTTTCTTCATTGCTACTTATTATCACCGACTGAGATACTGAGGATGTGTTCCGCTCATCTCGAGCTCTAACCCTAGATGAGGGTTTGTGTGAACTTAGTTTAGAGTTGCAGACTGTAGATGAGGTATGGTGTGAGCTAGGTTTAGGGGTGAGGTTCATAGATGTGACTTGGTGTGAACTAAGTTTTGGGTTGAGGAAAAGATTCATATCAACATCTGATAGTAAACCTAGTTGTTGACTGTCTGTAAGCATTATACTCTCATCCAGTAATGCCTCTACATTCAAATCGTTTTCGGTCTGACTAGAGGGGTCAACCTCTGAGAGAGAAATGACAGCAAACACCGCGTTATCAATACTTCCACTCATAGTCAGGAGATCAGGATAGTCACTCTCCTGTGAAATATTCCCCCTCATTCTTTCAACTTCTTCAGTCCTAATATTACTAGTAGTCCCATTGCCTACTCTGCACCCCAGTGTTAAAAGGCTTGGGGATAGCCCCTCTTCAACTGCTAAAAAAAAATATGATGCATTATTATTATTGCTCACGCCAGCATCCGGTCTATTCCCCACAACATCGGTCTTGCTAGTACTGGAGTTACCACCAACTACACAATGGGGGGATACTGTTATTACTACCACTACTATCAACATGATCTACATCAGCAGCAGAAGCGGCGAGTGTAGGGAGACATCCACTTGCGGTGGCAGTGTCACCAGCAGCAGCACCACCACCAGCAACAGCAGTGCCACCAGCAGCAGCAGGAGTGCCACCAGCAGCACAAGCATCGGAGGGACTGCTAACACCATGTTCGTCTGGAGTGGGGGGGGGGGGGGAGAGGTTATCACCTCCCTGGTGTTTGTGTGTATGCGAGTTGTGACGGGAAAGTGTTGGAGTGTTGATGTTCGGAAGTCCTCCAATGGCAGGTGTCAAAGCCTGGTCACACTTTAAACAAAATTATAGACTGCTTGCCTGTTGTCTGTGGTAAGTTAGAGGGAGGAACACGTAAAACACAAAATATGAACAATGAAACTTTAATATATTTACTTTAAACATAAATGAAAATAAAGACAAATCTCGGGAAGTTAAATTACAGTTAAATAATAAAGAAAATTCAAAGACAATGTGAAATACAAAATACAATGTTAAAATGGTGCTGAGAATATCGGCTATGGCTGAAACCTCCCTTAGTATACGAGCTAATGAGCGAGTATGCCAGTGAGAGGTGTCAACCTTAAGAGCACAAGGAATATTCTGAAGTGGATTGCTGGTCAGGCTCAGACGTCGATTCGTGTAGAGGGCGCTGAGGTGCTGTGTGCAGGTGCGCGGCTGGCGAGTCACCAATCACAGGCAGGCAAGCTGGTGAAGGATAGTTAGCTGGTTTGATGACAAGCCGGCGTGAGGAGGATGTGTGGAGTGGGGGGATCTTGGATACGTTTTGCCCCCTTGTCAAAACGTTTTGTGCTACTGGTGACGTATCTTGAATGTAGCATCTTATACTTGTGTCTTGGGACGTAACTTAAAGTAGGGAAGAGCAGGCTCAATCTCTCTAGAAAGAGATTATCGTCACAGACTATTCCCCAAGAAGATGAAAATATTTTCCCTGGGGGAGGGTGTGAATCGGCTGCTACCATTCTCCAGGAAATCTAAAAAAAAAGTTTATATTACTAGCCTAACATTTACTCTGTTAGTACCATCTTCCCCATTAATATTATTACTATTATTATTTGTTATTATTACATCAACAACAACCATCTTAGCCTGATTTAGCTCAGCTTAGGGGAACATACCACGAATTATTGCCAGGGCTTGACCTAAGCTCCCGTCACCAACAGTGGGAGGGACACCAATACCGGCAGCAGAGGGTCGTGAGGTCATGTGGGAAGGATGAAGTGGTGGCCTCTACCAGGTCAAGGCAAGTTATATACACCCATTCAAGTGGATGGAGGTGCCTCCTTACCAGGTCAAGGCAAGTTATATACACCCATTCAAGTGGATGGAGGTGCCTCCTTACCACTACCACACACCCCCATCACCCTCAGCCGATAATAATAATAATAATAATAAGGATATTATAAAAGATTCAACTTCAGATTTGTTTATTAGGAGATAATAGGGAGAAGTAGATGTACCACATCTCCTCGACATACAGGACATTTGTCACATCTTGTTATGCAATCCGAACATATTACCATATGCCTACAGGGAATAATAAGTGTTTATTTCTTGGGTGTAACACACTTTGCAATAAAACCTACCTATACCTAGCATCTGCATCTCTTCTGCAACAACACCTACACGCTCACCCTACCTCCGCTACTGTGGGAACTGGGTGGGGGTAGATAACACCCTGGGACAATAGTTCTATAGTGAGGCTCAGCTACCTCATCTGTGAGGGAGCTGTCGCCTTCATCCACCCGATCTAAAAACCACATCAGCACCTCATCACAGTTAGTTTCACCAAGGAGTGGTAATATGTCCTTTGTGATCTTCAGATATTCGATTAGAGCGGCTCACAAAGTGTTGTATGGGAATCTCAACGTAATAGCCAGTCCTTTGAAATAACTAAGTCCTTGCAGGAGGGTGATAATCAATGTTTCATCTACTTGTTTTGTTACCCAAGGAGGGGAGAAAGGGAGTGCACTTTTAATGAAAGCTCGATCTTTCATTAGATTTAAGTAGATGCACTGCGGATAATATCGGGCATGGAGTGTCCAGGGGTTGTCCGAAGGTTCGAAGTTAACAAGTTCTCCACCGCAATAAAAACACCGTATATGATCTCCAACTCCTAAGAAAAAGAAAAAAAATATTAATCTGTAAATAAATAAATGAGCGTAAATACTAGGGCGGGTCACACGGGCTTTTCTCCTGCGGTTAATCTCAACACCGTCTCAACGATGTAAGCGATTACATTAAGACCATAATAATAAAAATAATAATATATGCTCCCCATTCATGTAAACATAACATGAAAGATAACTAATGTGTTCAAATCACACACACACACACACAGGGTACATGGGTACAGGGTATGATGTACTATGTTGCCCAAAAGTGTCAGGAGGCAGTAAACAGGTTCATCCCGGCCCAAAGGGAAAAATCCGAGAAGCAACAGAAGAATCCATGGTATAATAGGGCATGTATGGAAGCGAAGAAACTGAACAAAAGGGCGTAGAGGAACTTCCGGAATATCAGAACACCAGAAAGCAGAGAGATACCAGACAACCAGGAATGAGTACATCAGGGTGAGAAGAGAAGCAGAGAAAAGTTTTGAAAATGATACAGCAAACAAAGCCAAGACCGAACCAAAGCTACTCCACAGTCACACAGAAGGAAAACAACAGTGAAAGAACAGGTATTGAAACTTAGAACCTTGATAACCCTGTTGTAGATCAGTCGATTAAGGCAGTGTCTGGGATGTTCCCGGACGCAGGTTTGAATCCTCGTCACGGCCCTTGTGGAATTTTTTCATTTAATGCATCACGTTAGTGTGATGATGAAAGGGCGAAGAGGGAGAACGGCCTATTGACATAGCTCGGGTGCAGGGGGGGGGGGTTGTGTAGAAGCCTGGTTTGTGCCTCGGAGAGGCTACGGGATCCAGTCAGTTCAGTAGAACTTCGGTTTCAACCCTTTTAACCCTGTCGTAGCTCAGTCGATTAAGGCAGTGTCTGGGATGCTCCCGGACGCAGGTTTGAATCCTCGTCACGGCCCTTGTGGATTTGTTCATTTGATGCATCACGTTAGTGTGATCTGTGTGTCACAATAAATAATTTGGGGAAAAGTTTATATTCTTTAGAAAGGCAAATAATGAGATAAAAATAATAGTATTTTTTTATTACGTTCGTAGATAATTTACATATTAGTCTTTAATTGGGACAAAAATTGACATTGATGTTTTAATGCGAGTCCAAACAGGGCTTTGACCCACTAAACTACACTAATAATCTTACTAAATAAAGTTAATGCACATAGGAAGTTTGAGCCTTATAACATGAGGTGACAGTTAAGTATTCTGTGAGCTCGAAGAGGGCATTATTGTCGTCTACCTTCGCAGTGTTCGTCTCCAGAGGGCTGACTGTCACCTTGGTGGGCTCCGTTGATACTGTTGAACCAACGGTGAAATAATCCAGTTCTGTTATGAGAAGAGTTTTTTCATGATTAGCTACTGTTTGTGTGACGATGGAGTCAATGGTACGAATATAATTGCTTGGGCCTTCAGTTGTGCTAATCACAACGCTAGTAGCATAAAAAATCTCATCCACATATTCAAAGACAGGCAGAGAGAATTCATCAAGATCATCCAAGAACTGCGTGTCAGCGTTCTGGGTCACTTCCAGTATGATAGAGGAGACTGGAAGTTGAACAATTGGGGTCCCAATTATCATAACATCGAAGATTTTTTCAGCGTGGAAATTTTCTATGGCATTTTGAGAAACGTTGGCGACAACGGTCTTGGTAACAGGAACGTAGGCTCCGGGTTGTTTGCAGGTCGTCACATCATAATAATATCCAGACACAAAGTTCAGACACATGAACCAAAGAACAAATAGTACAGTCGACATTTTCCTGGTACTATATTGTAACATGGAGCTACAGGAGATGGAGTAAGAATGTGTCAAACACGGCGAGTGAGGCGTATTTATGGTTGGCACAGCCAAGTGGGAATAAGTGAGGTGTGATTGGTCGGTTGCGGAGTAAGAGGCTGCTAGTTCAAGTACTTCTATTGAGATAATATTGTACATCTGAAAAGGATAGAGTAGTTCAAGCTGTTTCTATCATCATCTTCAGTATATATATATATATATATATACATATATATATATATATATATATATATATATATATATATATATATATATATATATATATAAATATATATATGTATATGTATATATATATATATATATATATATATATATATATATATATGTATATATATATATATATATATATATATATATATATATATATATATATATATACATATATATATATATATATATATATATATATATATATATATATATATATATATATATATATATATATATATATATATATACTGAGACAAGAAATATGTTTATTGAGACAAGAAAACACATCTCAAAGGGATAGAGTAGTTTAGGCTATTTCTACCCCCCCTCTACTTCAAGTCCCTCAAGGGAAGCTCAATTTCAATGAGTACAAATTCGCAAATCACAATACAAGAATCCCATGTAACATTGTAGGTTAATATAGTAAGCACAGCATATAAGTGTTAGACTCTTGGGGCAAAATTCTTGTAGCAACTAAGATTTCTGTCTATCATACCATTATCACACATCCAAATAATTTGATGTGGTACACTACTTATTTCATCATTTCATAGTTATCAATAAGTTGACACTCTAATACATAGTGATCTAAGGTGTGGGCGTGCGGCATACTACATAATTTACACTCCTTACCTTTTTCACTGACATCAACACCGTATTGCCAAATATATTTGTATATGTATCGTAATCTTAATCTCATGTAAATTGAAGCCTTCCAAGTAGACTTTCACCTTTTCCTTAGGTGAAAGACGAATTTGTATTTATTATTGAATAATTCTTAGGTGTATTACTATTGTCCACCGTTGTCATTCTCTTTATCATTTCTTCACCCTCTTGGATCATCTTGATTCTTGTTTTTATTTGTTTCAATGTTATCTGCCATACAACATCAACAAGAGTTTTTTCCGTGACTCTCTTCGCTGTCTCATCAACTACCTCATTCAACAATATTTCCACATGTGAAGGGATCCACATAAATCTTATTTTATACCAAGTTTTTTCTCATTTCTTAACATTATCTCTACACTCTATCACAATATTCTGGTATACTGGGCGTCTGCTATTTAAAGACTAACGCTCCTCTACTGTCAATCAAGAAGCGGGCAATTTTACCACATTTGATTACTTCCTGTAATCCTGCTAATACACTTTTTTTTTTTTTTGTGATATATACAAGAGTTGTTACATTCTTGTACAGCCACTAGTACGCGTAGCGTTTCGGGCAGGTCCCTGGAATACGATCCCCGCCGCGAAGAATCGTTTTTTCATCCAAGTACACATTTTACTGTTGCGTTAAACAGAGGCTACAGTTAAGGAATTGCGCCCAGTAAATCCTCCCCGGCCAGGATACGAACCCATGACATAGCGCTCGCGGAACGCCAGGCGAGTGTCTTACCACTACACCACGGAGACTGTAAACCTTGGAGTTCAGCCTGCGTTGAAGAGACATTGTCAGTTAAGTTGCGTCCAATAACAGTATTGTATCCGTTCATACCACACTTGGTCCGGGAGACATCTCCCGTCACGCAGGGTGCAGTTGCGCCTCCACAGATCTCCAGTATCATCTTTTGATACTGGTAATGGCTCGAAAGGGCCACCACTTACGGGCTATTCATGCCCGTGCCACCTCTTGGGTGGCTTAATCTTCATCAATCAATCAATCGATTCTTCAGCACCATCTGGTCACCATTTGGTCCGGGAGACATCTCCCGTCACGCAGGGTGCAGTCGCACCTCCACAGATCTTCAGTATCAGCTCCTGATACTGGTAATGGCTTAAAATGGCCACCACTTACGGGCTATTTATGCCCGTGCCACCTTTTGGGTTGCTTCATCTTCATCTTAACACATTCATAAGGGAGACATCTCCCGTCATGCAGGGTGCATTCGCACCTCCACAGATCTCCAGAATCAGCTCTTGATACTGGTAATGGCTTAAAAGGGCCACCACTTACGGGCTATTCATGCCCGTGCCACCTTTTGGGTGGCTTAATCTTCATCAATCAATCAGTATCGTATCACGGGGGAGACATCTCCCGTCACGCAGGGTGCAGTCGCACCTCCACAGATCTCCAGTATCATCTATTGATACTGGTGATGGCTCAAAAGGGCCACCACTTACGAGCTTTTCATGCCCATGCCACCTTTTGGGTGGCTTCATCTTCATCTTAACACATTCACAAGGGAGACATCTCCCGTCATGCAGGGTGCATTCGCACCTCCACAGATCTTCAGTATCAGCTCCTGATACTGGTAATGGCTTAAAATGGCCACCACTTACGGGCTATTTATGCCCGTGCCACCTTTTGGGTTGCTTCATCTTCATCTTAACACATTCATAAGGGAGACATCTCCCGTCATGCAGGGTGCATTCGCACCTCCACAGATCTCCAGAATCAGCTCTTGATACTGGAAATGGCTTAAAAGGGCCACCACTTACGGGCTATTCATGCCCGTGCCACCTTTTGGGTGGCTTAATCTTCATCAATCAATCAGTATCGTATCACGGGGGAGACATCTCCCGTCACGCAGGGTGCAGTCGCACCTCCACAGATCTCCAGTATCATCTATTGATACTGGTGATGGCTCAAAAGGGCCACCACTTACGAGCTTTTCATGCCCATGCCACCTTTTGGGTGGCTTCATCTTCATCTTAACACATTCACAAGGGAGACATCTCCCGTCATGCAGGGTGCATTCGCACCTCCACAGATCTTCAGTATCAGCTCCTGATACTGGTAATGGCTTAAAATGGCCACCACTTACGGGCTATTTATGCCCGTGCCACCTTTTGGGTTGCTTCATCTTCATCTTAACACATTCATAAGGGAGACATCTCCCGTCATGCAGGGTGCATTCGCACCTCCACAGATCTCCAGAATCAGCTCTTGATACTGGTAATGGCTTAAAAGGGCCACCACTTACGGGCTATTCATGCCCGTGCCACCTTTTGGGTGGCTTAATCTTCATCAATCAATCAGTATCGTATCACGGGGGAGACATCTCCCGTCACGCAGGGTGCAGTCGCACCTCCACAGATCTCCAGTATCAGCTATTGATACTGGTAATGGCTCAAAAGGGCCACCACTTACGGGCTATTCATGCCCGTGTCACCTCTTGGGTGGCTTAATCTTTATCAATCAATCAGTATCTTATCTCCAGTGCCGATGTCAGTGTACTCCCTGATCACGACTCCACATCCTGCCTTCCCATCTCTCGCTACTGACCCATCACAATATACACGTAGAGTGTTTTCTGTGGGTAATTTTCTAATTATACAATCATATGTTGCTCTCAGCTCTTTTATATCAAACACACTTTTTTCTTTTGCAAGGGAAGAATTACTACGTCTACATTACAATCCTCCCATGGTGGTGTGACTTGTCTCTTAGGCACAGCAATACATTCTGTAATAACACCATACTTTATAACATTAGAGGATAAGGTACTCATATATGCTCTCTTCTTTATCATACATTGTTCATTACTTCCCACCTTTTGAACTGAGAGTATTAATTCATTAGCTCCCCCACCTCTCATTAATCTAATGGCAGCGGCTACATTTATCCCGGAAATTCTATCCCCAATACTCTTCAGATTCAACTCCATCTTCATTAACTCAATCATAGCATTTCTTGGGCATCCTTAGACAATTCTCATGGCTTCATTTTGTACCTTCTTAAACTTGCCCCCTCTTACCTTTAACAAAACAAGAAATGACAGTTGCAGCATAATCAATTAGGTATCTAAAGTTCTCAGGTATATCATTCATATCACAGGGATTCCCATTCCCTTTCCACAGCATGCCAAGCCCTTCAAAGGTTGTAATCTCTTCCGACATTGACCCAACAGTCTGTTCATCTCAGCTTTCAAACTCTCATGGGCTGATCCAACATATATGCCTAAATAATTATATATATTAACTTTTATTTTTTACCGTTTATATTCAATATAACGGGCCTCCGAGTTTTACATTCAAACTTAGTTTTGTCTTCATTAACCACCAGTCCCATATGGTGACACAGGTTTCCGAAATTTTCCAACACAGTTTGAACCTTTGAAATATCTTTGCCCTGAAACAAAATATCATCGGCATATATGATCGGGATTACCCTCTCAGATGGTATCTTATTCTCTAGTATATTAAACAGGGTGGGACTCAACACTCCTCTTAAGGTGTGCCGAGTTCAAAAATTCTCACACCTGACATACAACCTTGAGACCTCACCTGAGCATTCCTTTCGTGAAGATAATACCCTACTCTCTGTTCACTAATGTTCCGCTCGATGACGTTCTCTCTTTCCTCAGACAGAAGGCGTCAGAGGGCCTCCTTCCTCTCCCGCTTCCCACTGACGTTTTCCTCGATCTCATTAGACTCTGTGTTGACTCTAACTCTTTCTCTTTCAACGGGAAATATTACACTCAAACTTTCGGTGTCGCTATGGGTTCCCCTCTCTCCCCTGTTCTTGCTAATTTCTACATGGAATACTTCGAAACTGTTCTTCTTCCTTCTATTGATACTCGTCCCTCTCTCTGGCTTCGCTATGTTGATGACATTTTTGCTTTATGGTCTTATGACCTTAATCTTTTCCAGCCTTTCCTCGCCTCTCTTAACAATCTGGCTCCTTCTATCCATTTCAAAGTTGAGTGGCAATCTAATTCCCTCCTTCCTTTTCTTGATGTTCATGTTCACAGCTCTGTGTCTGGGTTTTCTTTCTCGGTCTATCGTAAACCCATGCATAGTGGCATGTACATTCACTTCTTTTCCTACCATCCTCCTTCTGTTAAGAAAAGTGTCCTCGTCTCTCTCTTCCTCCGCGCTCTAAGGATCAGCGACCCTCAGTTTCTTGATTCTGAAATTGCCTTTATCTACAAATCATTCTCTCGCCTTGGTTATCCTTTGCATTTCATCAACTGTGTCTACTCTCAAGCTAAACGAAATTTCTTTTATCCTAAACCTGCTTCCAACACTAGTAGCACTGTACTATGCCTTCCCTTCATATCTGAACTCAAAACTTTTACCAATACCTTTCGTCCTCTTGACATTAAACTCACCTTTCGACAAAATAACACACTTCGTAGCAATCTAGTTCACACTGCTCCTCCTGCTTCTAATGCTGCTGGTATCTACTCTATTTCCTGTTCATCTTGTCCTCTCCAATACTTTGGCGAAACTGGCCGTACACTGAATGACAGACTTAAAGAACACAAGAGAAGTGTTAAGTCTGCAGACACTAACAATGCTCTCTTCTGCCATGTGAGGGATTCTAATCATCCCATTGATTGGTCTTCCTCCAAAATAATCTTTCCTTCCTCTACTCTAAACAGACGCCGTCTTGTTGAATCGGCTCTGATACACAATGTACCCAACATGAACTTGAGTCCTGGCTTTGTTGCTGTGGACTCTTCCCTTTCACAGTATATACTCAAATGCTCTAATCTTTCTAACAAACGTGACTTAACATATGCTTACCCCTTCCACTTATCTTTCTTTCTCTTTCCTTTTCTTTCTCTCTTCTCCCCTTTTTCTGTTCATTGTCTTCTCCTACGCTGCCTTGCTATCCTCTTCTTATTCCTATTACTATCTCCTTCTCATTCGGTGGTTATAATTGGAGCTGCCTCGTATGGGCCAATAGGCCTTCTGCAGTTCTCATTATTACTACTATCCCCTACACCTTACTTTCCTCCTCAGCTCTCTCTTGCCTATTTATTGCCTGTCTCTACCTCCTCTTCACCACCACACACTTGGTCTGGGAGACATCTCCCGTCATGCAGGGTGCAGTTGCACCTCCACAGATCTCCAGTGTCAGCTCTTGATACTGGTAATGGCTCAAAGGGGCCACCACTTGCGGGCTATTCATGCCCGTGCCACCTTTTCGATGGTTTAATCGTCATCTTGGACACATTCATGGGAGACATCTCCCGTCACGCAGAGTGCACTTGCACCTCCACAGATCTCCAGTATCAGCTCTTGATACTGGTGATGGCTCGAAAGAGCCACCACTTACGAGCTATTCATGCCCGTGCCATCTTTTGGGTGGCTTCATCTTCATCTTCTTCATCTGTTTAAAACACGGGAGACATCTCCCGTCACGCTGGGTGCAGTCGCACCTCCACAGATCTCCAGTATCATCTATTGATACTGGTGATGGCTCAAAAGGGCCACCACTTACCAATTCATGCCCGTGCCACCTATTGGGTGGCTTCATCTTCATCTTAACACATTCACAAGGGAGACATCTCCCATCATGCAGGGTGTATTCGCACCTCCACAGATCTCCAGTATCAGCTCTTGATACTGGGAATGGCTTAAAACCACTTACGGGCTATTCATGCCCGTGCCACCTTTTGGGTGGCTTAATCTTCATCAATCAATCAATCTCCTCTTCACAGACGGGAGACATCTCCCGTCACGCAGGGTGCAGTCGCACCTTCACAGATCTCCAGTATCATCTATTGATACTGGAAATGGCTCAAAAGGGCCACCACTTATGGGCTATTCATGCCCAAGCCACCTTTTGGGTGGCTTAATTTTCTCTCTCTCTCTCTCTCTCTCTCTTCCTCATCACCACCACCGGGAGACATCTCCCATCATGCAGGGTGCATTCGCACCTCCACAGATCTCCAGTATCAGCTCTTGATACTGGTAATGGCTTAAAAGGGCCAACACTTACGGGCTATTCATGCCCGTGCCACCTTTTGGGTGGCTTATTTTATAGACTGTGGGTTGGTTGGTGTTGTCGTCGTTGATCCTTCTCTATGGACAACCCAACCCACAACTCGGCAGAGTGCTTATACTAGGAGATCACCCTTGGCGCTTCTGGCTCTTGGAGAGGGGCTCAACGTCACACGTTTAGGGGATGCGGCTCCAACACTTAGCCTCGTTGTCACGTGCACACACCCACTCGAGCCGCTGTGACTCCCCACTCTCTCCTTATGAGATATGATCTCCTCAATCCCCTATGACTTACTAGTATTACCTCCTACCCTGTCCACAGCAGTGGTTCTTGGTTCTTTCTCTCTCTCTCTCCTTCTTTACTACCTCCTGGGAAGCCTCACTAGGACAAGGGCAAAACACCAGCAAATTGTGACACATTTACTGAACAAAGCACATACACGATACATACACACATATAATAATAATGAATCCTATACTCTATAATATCACAATCAGGTTGCACTCCAATACCATCAGAACTCTATTATCAGCTTATCAAGTGGTATCCTAACTCCTGGTTCACCACCTGGTACTATTAACCTCCTCAAGTTGGTCAAGCCCACACACTGTTGCACCATCAGCAAGATAACATATATATATAGAAAACCAACATTTGAATGCAATAACATATACCAGTATAAATGTTCATTGATACTTCAATATAAGAAACTCCTTGACATAAGGATGCCAACAGTCACTCACCTCTCACTGCGTCTTGCACGCTACTGACAACCAAACACTATCAACTCCCTACTAGTAATCCACCAGAACTTCCCCTTCCACCTCTGGAAGTTCACAACCCTATTTCTTTAGGTTCTTCCGGGCTTCACTACCAGGATCCTCTGCAGCTCCTCCAGGCTGCTATCATGAAGTTTCCTTGTGCAACTACGGTGCTTCACCCTTCTGTTAGGTTCTTCCACAGCTCTCTTGGCTGCTACACCACCTCTACAGAAGCACGTGACACTCCTCTTCACTGCTGCTTCTCCTCACAGCTCGAGGTCCTCTGCTCCACTACCTTGGAGTCTCATCAGCTACTTCCTCTGCTGGCTTCGAAGTTCTCAGCAACTTCTTCCCCAAAGAACAAACCTGCAACCCATCGACACTCCAATAAAATGTTCCCCTTTAACCATAAACAAAAATAACCACACACTATGCTTGCCTCAAACCTCTATCTGTTCTCTACATACAGTGAGAGTGGACTCCCCCGTTTTGGGCGGGTCCATACTCCACCTCGCCTGGCGGCGGCGTCCTCACTCGCTGGGAGGGTCTTCCTCCATCCGGAGCCAGGCTCCCTCAGTCGTCCGCCAGCGCTCAGAGAGGACGGACGTCGCTCCGTGTTCCTCCCTCTTCACTCTCCTATTTCAGGCCTTCTGCCTTATTAAAACATGTCTAACCTATAAATAAACATCGCTACTGTCGCTGGGCACACGACCAACTACAATGCAATCACTATGAACTGGCGTATATTGTGCTTACCACAGATTAACTGATCGAGGGCGCTTTCCCTCTGACGGCGTCTGGTCAGGGCGCTCCACACAGCCCACAATAATGTCTCTGGCCGGCTTGATACTCTCTTCTTCGACCAGGACTTGAGACCACAACGTTCCCAGCTCGGTTCCACAGCTGGCACGTCTGCACACTTCTCTTCTCTCAGAGATATATCACTAGGGGTTCCCTTCTGACGGGAGCTCAAACGGAGCGCGGCTTCCCCCTGCGATGTCTGGCACTCAAGTGAGGTCAAGGTCCTCCAGAAGCGAGCCTCACGCCTCCAGCAAAGTGTCCACATCTCCTAGCCAGTCATTTATCTATTTCCTTACTTACTGCCCATAATCTTAAATTGTTTTACATATCCAACCAGCCATTTTTCATATGGGTTATCACCTCAATATTTGCTAGACCTTCTAGTTAGGTCAGGCTTGCTGAATAACTCTCAAGAAGGGAGACTCGTTTCTCCTGCAGGCTGAGATCATAACACTCCCCTCCCCTTATTTTTGAGAGTTATTCCAGTGGCAAAGCTCGGGATAGTACATCCGCCACCACACTGTCTCGTTCTTCACCCCATATACTCTCTTAGGAGTCTACAATTTGTTCGTTGCACCTTGCAACATCCGGCTCACAACTCTCCAGGAACATGTTCTTCCCACAAACGATTTGACTTCTCTGACACCTCTTATCTAGGCTGTCCTCTTTGGACGCCTGCACTCCCTTGGTCCACTCTACTTACTGTCTCCACCCTCCGTTTCCTCGTCTTCTTCTCTTCACGTCCAGAGTCAGACATCTGCTGTCTGTACCTCCTCTGTCGTCTTCACACTTCCATCTACTGCCATTATACTTTCGTCTCCTGCCATCATACTTCACTCCCTGGTCTTCACCGACGATCCTCCCTTTCGTCTCCTCATTTATCTGAGACCTCATCCTGTTCGACTCCCATCGAGTCCTCGGCTTTCTTCTATTCCTCCATGCTTGCATCATCATCCTCTTCCCACACTTTTCACTTCTATACCACTCCATTTCTTCTCCTTCAACTCTTCTTCGTTCCCTAAAAGTTTCTTCGGGCACCATACTACAACCAACAGCACTCGACTGTGCATGTCGCTCTACCTCTCCTAGAGTGCTCGTAAGCATCTCTCCACACATACTGTCTCTTCTCCTTTCATTTTCCCGGCTATTACTCTTCTTCACTATCTCTCCTCCACGTCTTCTGTGAAACATGTCGACTCCTGACATCTCAAACAACTTAACTCCACTATCCATATGCCTCTGTGCTCGTGGACCACTTGACGCTCTATTCCCGTCCTCAGTCTGTCCACATCTTTCCTCATTCCTACTCAGCACAGTTGCATTCGCCTTCCGACTCTCAATTTCAGCAGTCTGGGCTCTACTCAGGTCAACTCTCTTCACAGTATTCTTCTTCGGCTGGGTCATCCTCACTTTTGACCTCACCGAGACTTCATTTTCCTTGGCTGGACCTTCATCAAACAGCCACGCTATATCTACGTCAACATCCTCTACCGGTTTAATTGACACTGTCTCACCTTCTCCAGTGTCTTCCTCGTCGGCCACCTCTGCCTTCGTCACTACCGAGACAGGGTACTCAATGGCTTGGCGGTCTCCTGACTCATCCCCTCGGATGTCAGTCAGGTTCACACTCTCAGGTGTCCCAACCGTGCCATGGCCTTCTGGGCACTCCTCTGGCACAGTCTCCGCCATGACTCTTGGCAACACCTTTGTCCCGCACAAGTCATTCCCCAGGATCACTTGGACTCCTGGAACAGGTATGTCGGGGCACACTCCCAACATCACCTCCGCCGACACATATTCCGACCTTAGCTGGACAGTACAAACGGGCATGTCACTCTCCGACAATAACCCATATACTTTCATCTTCCCACTGCCAGCTAACCGTCGATCATTCCCAATCAGGCTTCTCGCAATCAAGCTCTGATTAGCTCCGGTATCTCTTAAGATACCAACTCCTACCTCAGGTTGGCCTCCTACACTGATCCAACCTTTGCTCATGAACGGTCTATACCTCTCGTTCACTAAGTTCATCTTCTGTGGTTTGTCTTCGAACACATTAGTATATTTACCTCGGGGGTCACACATGGCCAGGGTCACAACTCTCTTGCCCTGCCGACAATCTCGCATCACGTGACCCAATCCGTTACAATTGTAACATCTCATCTGGGAAAAGTCTCTTCTATATGCACCAGAGTAGCTCTGACTCTGCCCACTCGTATTGGAGTTCCTCGGGCCAGACGTACTACTCGTACTCTGTGGGGCTTTACTGGATTCTTGATTTCCTGGATACCGATCAGTTTCTCGTTTTGCTCCTCCATCTTCACTTTCAGATGAAGTGCGCGACCTACTCTTCTGAGCTTTAGGGTACTTACTTTTATCTGCCCATTTATCAAAATTTTTCTCACCCCAGACTCTTCTGGGTTTCTCATAATTTCTTCCTCCCCAGACTCCATTGGATCTGCCATTGCTGCGTCTCGCCTCGCTTCTCACTCTGTTCTCCCTCAAGCTCTTGTATGCTTCAGTAATCATATCCGCCCTATCTGCGGCATCTTTCACCTCCTTTATCCCTGCTTCTTGGATCTTGAATTTTGTTTCGGGATGCATCATCTCCAAGAACTTCTCCATGACCATCAGTTGCTTTAGGTCAGCGTAAGATCCAACTCCAGCAGCCTCAATCCACTTCTGGAATCGTCTTTCCAGATCTCTTGCTGTCTCAGCAAACGTACATGCTCCAACTTTGCTCATCTCTCTGAAGCGCTTTCTATAAGCTTCTGGGGTTAACTGAAACGAGCGCAATATGCTGCTCTTTACTGTGGCATAATCCTGGCACTCTTCCAGTGACAATTGGGTGTATGCCTCCCTGGCTGCACCGGTCAATCTTAACTGGACCAGCTGGGCCCATTCCTCCTGTGGCCACTCCTTGATGCTGGCTACTTTTTCAAAATGCTCGAAAAAGCTTTCTGCCTCTTCGGGAACAAACAAGGGAATGTCCTTCTCCCTAACCCTAACATCTGGTGGGTGTGATACCTGGGTGGTGCTCTCTGGCAACCCATGTTCAATCCTTTGCTCAGCCAAGGTTCTGTTCGCTTCTATCTGCATTTGTTTTGTTCTCTCTTTTTCTTTTTCGACCTCTAGTCTTGCTTTCTCTTTTTCTTTCTCTTGTTCCAACTCCAGTTCCCTTACTCTGGTTTTCTCTTTTTCTACTTCCAGTTTGGTTTTCTCTTTTTCCTTCTCGGCTTCATTTTTCATCTGCAGTTCTAATTTCATCTTTTCCAGCTGGAACTGCCTCTCCTTGTCCTCACGCTGCATCTGGAGCTCTAACTGGAATCTCTCCAAGCTCCTATTCCGGCTACTCCTACTACTGCGGCTACTCTTGCTGCTCCTACTCGATCCCTGGGATCTCACTTCATCCTGCCCATCATCCTCCTTTCCACTTTCAGCTCCTTTTTGGGCTCCTTGCTCTGCCGCTTCACTTTTGGCTCTTAACTGCCTCAGGATCTCATCCTTCATCCCAGCTACTTTAGATGCTTTCAACCTGATGCCACATTTTTCTGCTATTTGTTTCAATTGATCCCTCGTGCAACCTTCCAAGTCCTCGGGCTTGCCTGACTCCACAAACGTTTGCACCTTATCCATCTTTGTCCTGTGAGTCTTCCCAAGAGAGAGAATATACACCTGCGGTCACACAGTTTATTTCAGCAAGGGTGTACAAATCCACTCTTGGACAGGGTGTGGGTGTGTCAGTTCACTCTCCCGGACACAGGCCCCCAATTTATTATAGACTGTGGGTTGGTTGGTGTTGTCGTCGTTGATCCTTCTCTATGGACAACCCAACCCACAACTCGGCAGAGTGCTTATACTAGGAGATCACCCTTGGCGCTTCTGGCTCTTGGAGAGGGGCTCAACGTCACACGTTTAGGGGATGCGGCTCCAACACTTAGCCTCGTTGTCACGTGCACACACCCACTCGAGCCGCTGTGACTCCCCACTCTCTCCTTATGAGATATGATCTCCTCAATCCCCTATGACTTACTAGTATTACCTCCTACCCTGTCCACAGCAGTGGTTCTTGGTTCTTTCTCTCTCTCTCTCCTTCTTTACTACCTCCTGGGAAGCCTCACTAGGACAAGGGCAAAACACCAGCAAATTGTGACACATTTACTGAACAAAGCACATACACGATACATACACACATATAATAATAATGAATCCTATACTCTATAATATCACAATCAGGTTGCACTCCAATACCATCAGAACTCTATTATCAGCTTATCAAGTGGTATCCTAACTCCTGGTTCACCACCTGGTACTATTAACCTCCTCAAGTTGGTCAAGCCCACACACTGTTGCACCATCAGCAAGATAACATATATATATAGAAAACCAACATTTGAATGCAATAACATATACCAGTATAAATGTTCATTGATACTTCAATATAAGAAACTCCTTGACATAAGGATGCCAACAGTCACTCACCTCTCACTGCGTCTTGCACGCTACTGACAACCAAACACTATCAACTCCCTACTAGTAATCCACCAGAACTTCCCCTTCCACCTCTGGAAGTTCACAACCCTATTTCTTTAGGTTCTTCCGGGCTTCACTACCAGGATCCTCTGCAGCTCCTCCAGGCTGCTATCATGAAGTTTCCTTGTGCAACTACGGTGCTTCACCCTTCTGTTAGGTTCTTCCACAGCTCTCTTGGCTGCTACACCACCTCTACAGAAGCACGTGACACTCCTCTTCACTGCTGCTTCTCCTCACAGCTCGAGGTCCTCTGCTCCACTACCTTGGAGTCTCATCAGCTACTTCCTCTGCTGGCTTCGAAGTTCTCAGCAACTTCTTCCCCAAAGAACAAACCTGCAACCCATCGACACTCCAATAAAATGTTCCCCTTTAACCATAAACAAAAATAACCACACACTATGCTTGCCTCAAACCTCTATCTGTTCTCTACATACAGTGAGAGTGGACTCCCCCGTTTTGGGCGGGTCCATACTCCACCTCGCCTGGCGGCGGCGTCCTCACTCGCTGGGAGGGTCTTCCTCCATCCGGAGCCAGGCTCCCTCAGTCGTCCGCCAGCGCTCAGAGAGGACGGACGTCGCTCCGTGTTCCTCCCTCTTCACTCTCCTATTTCAGGCCTTCTGCCTTATTAAAACATGTCTAACCTATAAATAAACATCGCTACTGTCGCTGGGCACACGACCAACTACAATGCAATCACTATGAACTGGCGTATATTGTGCTTACCACAGATTAACTGATCGAGGGCGCTTTCCCTCTGATGGCGTCTGGTCAGGGCGCTCCACACAGCCCACAATAATGTCTCTGGCCGGCTTGATACTCTCTTCTTCGACCAGGACTTGAGACCACAACGTTCCCAGCTCGGTTCCACAGCTGGCACGTCTGCACACTTCTCTTCTCTCAGAGATATATCACTAGGGGTTCCCTTCTGACGGGAGCTCAAACGGAGCGCGGCTTCCCCCTGCGATGTCTGGCACTCAAGTGAGGTCAAGGTCCTCCAGAAGCGAGCCTCACGCCTCCAGCAAAGTGTCCACATCTCCTAGCCAGTCATTTATCTATTTCCTTACTTACTGCCCATAATCTTAAATTGTTTTACATATCCAACCAGCCATTTTTCATATGGGTTATCACCTCAATATTTGCTAGACCTTCTAGTTAGGTCAGGCTTGCTGAATAACTCTCAAGAAGGGAGACTCGTTTCTCCTGCAGGCTGAGATCATAACACTTAATCTTCATCAATCAATCATCAGCACTTTGCATCTCACACGGGAGACATCTCCCGTCACGCAGGGTGCAGTCGCACCTCCACAGATCTCCAGTATCAGCTATTGATACTGGTAATGGCTCTAAAGGGCCACCACTTACGGGCTATTCATGCCCGTGCCACCTTTTGGGTGGTTTAATCTTCATCATAATCATCATCACTGAGCACACACGGGAGACATCTCCCGTCACGCAGGGTGCAGTCGCACCTCCACAGATCTCCAGTATCATCTATTGATACTGGAAATGGCTCAAAAGGGCCACCACTTATGGGCTATTCATGCCCAAGCCACCTTTTTGGGTGGCTTAATCTTCTCTCTCTCTCTCATCATTGACACATTCACAAGGGAGACATCTCCCGTCACGCAGGGTGCAGTCGCACCTCCACAGATCTCCAGTATCAGCTCTTGATACTGGTAATGGCTCAAAAGGGCCACCACTTACAGGCTATTCATGCCCGTGCCACCTCTTGGGTGGCTTAATCTTCATCATCATCATCTCCTCTTCACCCATCTGGTCACCACTTGGTCCGGGAGACATCTCCCGTCACGCAGGGTGCAGTCGCACCTCCACAGATCTCCAGTATCAGCTCTTGATACTGGTAATGGCTCAAAAGGGCCACCACTTACGGGCTATTCATGCCCGTGCCACCTTTTGGGTGGCTTAATCTTAATCAATCAATCTTCCTCATCACCACACACCACCATTTGGTCCGGGAGACATCTCCCGTCACGCTGGGTGCAGTCGCACCTCCACAGATCTCCAGTATCATCTATTGATACTGGTGATGGCTCAAAAGGGCCACCACTTACGAGCTATTCATGCCCGTGCCACCTTTTGGGTGGCTTCATCTTCATCTTGAACACATTCACAAGGGAGACATCTCCCGTCATGCAGGGTGCATTCGCACCTCCACAGGTCTCCAGTATCAGCTTTTGATACTGGTAATGGCTTAAAATGGCCACCACTTACGGGCTATTCATGCCCGTGCCACCTTTTGGGTGGCTTAATCTTCATCATCATCATCTCCTCTTCACACGGGAGACATCTCCCGTCACGTAGGGTGCAGTCGCACCTCCACAGATCTCCAGTATCATTTATTGATACTGGTGATGGCTCAAAAGGGCCACCACTTACGGGCTATTCATGCCCGTGCCACTTTTTGGGTGGCTTCATCTTCATCTTAACACATTCACAAAGGAGACATCTCCCGTCATGCAGGGTGCATTCGCACCTCCACAGATCTCCAGTATCAGCTCTTGATACTGGTAATGGCTTAAAAGGGCCACCACTTACGGGCTATTCATGCCCGTGCCACCTTTTGGGTGGCTTAATCTTCGTCAATCAATCTCCTCTTCAACAATCTTCTGGAATGTAAAGCAACCAATGACCTTAGAAGAGCTTTAAGAGTTCCTGAATCATGCAGTGGCCACCCTGAAGCCATCAACACAGCCACTCTCCTGGTTAACAAAGGTGTCCAGCAGCTGGACACCCTCATAAAGACTGTGAAGCAGTATCCTCCCCCGCGATAACAGCTTGATGGTTAAATGCAACCTCAGAATACTGAGAAGAAAAAAATTGTACCACTTACGGGCTATTCATGCCCGTGCCACCTCTTGGGTGGCTTAATCTTTATGAATCATCAATCCTCTTCATTTTATTGACACTGGTGATGCCTCAAAAGGGCCACCACTTACGAGCTATTCATGCCCGTGCCACCTTTTGGGTGGCTTCATCTTCATCTTAAACACATTCACAAGGGAGACATCTCCCGTCATGCAGGGTGCAATCGCACCTCCACAGATCTCCAGTATCAGCTCTTGATACTGGTAATGGCTCAAAAGGGCCACCACTTACGGGCTATTCATGCCCGTGCCACCTTTTGGGTGGCTTAATCTTCATCAATCAATCAATCTCCTCCTCATTCTCACAGTAAGAGGATGGATCCCGGAGAAACTTGACCTTGGAATCTGGGGCGTGTTCCAACACAGGCCTTACACCCCAGAACCCCTAAGATGCTTCAGATGTCAGAGATTTGGGCATCACAAAGATGGCTGCCAACGCCCAGTGAGGTGCGGAGTCTGCAGCCAGCCCCATGACACAAAAACATGTATTGATAAACTCAAGGCAAACCACCCTGTTCAGGCAAAATGCCCAAATTGTTCCAAGGCACATCATGCCTGGAACCTGAAAGGCTCAAAAGGCTTCAAACGAACCCCACCACGCCTACAGCAGAGCCGAAACCCCCAATAAAACGAATACCAGCTCCTGTGCCCACTAAAACCGCGTGGGGTCTACCCACTCAGGAAGAGGGGGCACACGGCCCTTCACCATCGACCATGGTGAAGGGTGAGAAGACCTCTGTACAGGACAAAAAGAAAGATGGAGGACACAAGAATCATGTTCAAAGCAGTCGGCCTCCCATTTCATCCAGCAAGCACACTGGGGCCAATAGGAGTAGCAATTCCAGTGTCAAAGTTACCACCGAGAAGGGTCTAAAAGCTACTAGGCCCCAAACCTGCACAGCATCAAATAGTGCTCCCACTGAACTGGACGCTCTCTGGCCAATGCTCAAAACTTTGGTCACTGAGTTGATCGAAAGTCTGGTGTCATCACATGGAATCAAGCAAACCACAGAGACTCGGAAGACAATTGAGCACAAGCTCAAGAAATTCGAAGATGTAATATCCACACCGTCAAGACAGCAGGGCAGGAGACACCCCCATAAAAAACAGATAGAGTCCAGCTCGTCGGAAAGCGACATTGATTAGTCAATTTCAAGTCCACTAAGAACCTATACACCAATTGCAACTTCCATGGCGTGTTCATCAGACTCCATGGATACCACGGAATTATCAGCAAATTCCAAGAACCTAGAGGTCTAAAGATCCTGCAATGGAATGCGCAAGGACTGCACACTAAATTGCAACACTTACAATGCATAGCAGCAACCAAGGGCATAGACATCCTGATACTACAGGGGAGCTTGCTTCGAGCCGGATTAGAACCTAAAATCTCAGGCTATCGAGGCTTCTTCCTTCCATGGATCAATATCCAGGGGATATGCAATCTATGTACAATGTGACCTGATCTCCAAGTCCATAACCAGCCCACCCAATTGTGGAGCAGGGACAGAGGTAATGGGAGTAACCATTGAGCTAAGACACGACAAACTTGAAGGGTTTAATGTGTACAGGTCTCCACATGCCGAAATGGATCTCTCTGTGTTATTTGGACACGCGACAACAACAAACACAATCAAACACGTAATCTTCATTGATGTTTTGTCGGTGTTGCAGAACTCTAGATTGAATACAGCCAGGTTTGGATTTTCGTCCTCAATATTGTCCATGATATGATGTTGAGGTCGCTCTGGATCGCTCTGGCGATCCACTGGCTGGTCCTGCTGGTAAAAACAGTTCTTCCGGCCAGGAACTGACGTGGGAAGTGAGGATGTAGGTAGTGCACTTTGCGAAGAATAGCATCGTTAGTCAGGAGTTTTTCTAGCTCCTCTTCACATGAAAAGAAGAGCACGAGCAGGAGAAGGGCGGGTTTGAGGCCAGTAACGTCCATCAGGAACTTTTAAATATTGCTTCTCCCGATAGCATGACCGTCAAGTGGAGTTGCTCTAACCTTAAGACGTTTGGGTCGCATTGTGACCACACTTCTCCTTGTGATGTGTTGGCGGGAGATGTGTCCCCCATCTATGCTCTTGCTATTCTCAAATCGATTGCGGTGACTACACATCACAATAAGATAGGAGGGGTGGAAAAACAGTTACCTGTAAATAGTGATAAGATTATAGCTTGTGTAGTTAGTTCTAATTAGTTATGCCATTAAGATGATGAGATAATGGAGTGAGCATACGTTTACTTGCTACAGCACTAAGGAAAAATAATTGAAGCTCAAAGTGCACACTTGATCAAACAGTAACAGATTTTGCTCAAGTAAAGGAGTCAATTTTTTAAAGGTGGCTAAATAATATGTAATAAATATAGTAATATATATAATAAATAACAAATTACTGACTGTTGGTAGTGTTGTGGTCATTACTGATTGTTGGTAGTGTAGTGGTCATTACTGACTGTTGGTAGTGTTGAGGTCATTACTGACTGTTGGTAGTGTTGTGGTCATTACTGACTGTTGGTAGTGTTGTGGTCATTACTGACTGTTGGTAGTGTTGTGGTCATTACTGAATATTAGTTGTGTTGTGGTCATTACTGTCAGTTGGTAGTGGTGTGGTCATTACTGACTGTTGGTAGTGTTGTGGTCATTACTGACTGTTGTTAGTGTTGTGATCATTACTGATTGTTGGTAGTGTTGTGGTCATTACTGATTGTTGGTAGTGTTGTGATCATTAGTGACTGTTGGTAGTGTAGTGGTCATTACTGACTGTTGGTAGTGTTGTGGTCATTAATGACTGTTGGTTGTGGTATGGTCATTACTGACTGTTGGTTGTGTTTGATCATTGCTGACTGTTAGTAGTGTTTTGGTCATTACTGACTGTTGGTAGTGTTGTTGTCATTACTAACTGTTGGTAGTGTTGTGGTCATTACTGACTGTTGGTAGTGTTAATGTCATTACTGACTGTTGGTAGTGTTGTGGTCATTACTGACTGTTGGTAGTGTTGTGGTCATTACTGATTGTTGGTAGTGCTGTGATCATTAGTGACTCTTGGTATTGTTGTGTTCATTACTGACTGTTGGTTGCGTTACGGTCATTACGGTCTCTTGGTAGTGTAGTGATCATTACTGACTGTTGGTAGTGTTGTTGTCATTACTTACTGTTGACAGCAGGTAGTGTAGTGGTCATTACTGACTGTTAGTAGTGTTGTGGTCATTACTGTCTGTTAGTAATGTTGTGGTCATTACTGACTGATGGTTCTGTATGGTCATTACTGACAGTTGGTTGTGTTCATTACTGACTGTTGCTAGTGTTGTCATTACTGACTTTTGGTAGTGTTGTGGTCATTACTGTCTGTTTGTAGTGTAATGATCATTACTGACTGTTGGTTGTGTTGTGGTCATTACTGACTGTTGGAAGTGCATTGGTCATTACTGACTATTGTAAGTGTTGTGGACATTGCTGACTGTTGGTAATGTTGAGGTCTTTACTGACTGTTGGTAGTGTAGTGGTCATTTCAGACTGTTGTTTGTGTTAAGGTCATTACTGACAGTTGGTAGTGTAGAGGTAATTACTGACTGTTGGTTGTGATGTGGTCATTACTTTTTGTTGGTAGTGTTGTGGTCATTACTGACCTGTAGGTAGTGTAGTGGTCATTACTGATTGTTATTGAGTGAGGACATTACTGAATGTTGGGAGTGCAGTGGTCATCACTGACTGTTGGTTGTGATGTGGTCATTATTGACTGTTAGTAATGTTTGGTCATTACTGATTGTTGGTAGTGTTGTGGTCATTACTGACTGTTGGTAGTGTTTTGATCATAAGTGACTGCTGGTAGTGTTTTGGTCATTACTGACTGTTGGTAGTGTTTTGATCATTAGTGACTGTTGGTAGTGTTGTGGTCACTACTGACTGTTGGTAGTGTTTTGATCATTAGTGACTGTTGGTAGTGTTGTGATCATTACTGACTGTTGGTAGTGTTGTGGTCATTTCTGATTGTTGTTAGAGTTTGGTCATTACTGACTGTTGGTAGTGTTCATGTCATTACTGGCTGTTTTTTTTCGTATTTATTATTTTCTGTCACAGACGTGGCCACACATTTACATTGCTAACCAGCTTATATACATTTTCTTCTGTCCTCCATGGACAGGGTTAGAGAAGTGTTAAACATATAGTTCAAGGGTTTATTGAACACTCAACTACAGAAGGTGGTTCGGTGCTTTTAAAATGCTAAGCTAACCTACATACGTAAATACACAGATACACAGATTTACGTATGCCTTACATAAAGTGTTCGATGTGTCTTTTACATAGTATCATTAATGTACATTCACAAAGGTGAAATGTAATTCTGATCAGCTTCCATATATGCTTTATACCCATACATATACATACACACACACATATACATACATATATACACACACATGCATTCACATACATTTGTCTCATTTACTCTGACAGGGTGAGATAGCTGATAAAGACACTAGTGTGCAATTAAGCACTTAATCACTGAAGGTGATGAAGGTGGTTTTACAAGCTCAGGTTATATAGTTACATCACGTATATACATTGTATAATTGATATATTACATGGTCAATCTTGGATACAAGTCCAATATATCATCAAGTGTTACAGTACTCATATAGTAATTACAGAGTTCAGCATACCTTAGCCCAGGAGGGCGAAAGTCAGTCAGTATGGGACATTCGACAATATAATGTTCAAGAGAGTGCATGTTTTCTCTTTCACAAATTTGACACATTGTGTACTCGACATTTGGGTTTTGAGAAAGCTGCCAGATACGTCTATATCCAAGCCGTATTCTGGCCACTATAACATCACATTGCCGGGTTTTTGTTCTATTAGTCCCATTTGTGAATGTTTCCTCACGATATCTATCATAATATTTAATGTTACAACTTTCAGGTCTTTGTGAAATTGTTACGTCGGTGAGATTTTCAATAGATATTTGTTAAGGTATTCTCTTTGTCACTGCTAATGAAACACCCATATCAATTTCTACCACTTGTTTTCTGCAGGCTGTCTTAGCAAGCATATCAACAGTGTCATACCTTGAGATGCCAACATGTGATGGTATCCATAGGAATTTAATCTCAAATCTGTTTCCTTTAGCAGCTAAAACATTCATTCGAATATCACTGACTATTTTCTGGGTGTCACTACTATGTGCGTTCAATGCCAGGAGTGCACTCTGCGAGTCACAGTATATAAGTCCACTGCCTTTGTCTTTTAAAAATTCAGTGGCAAGGTATATGCCTGAGAGTTCGGTTTGAGTTGTACTTGCCCAGTCATTGACGCGCTTCATTGCTGTATGTACGAGAGAAGATTGTTGAAATATGTAATTAATATGTAGGGATTGTTCAAAATATTACTGACTGTTGGTAATGTTATGGTCATTACTGTCTGTTGGTAGTGTTTGGTCATTACTGACTGTTGGTAGAGTTGTGGTCATTACTGACTGTTGGTAGTGTTTTGATCAATAGTGACTGTTGGTAGTGTTGTGGTCATTACTGACTGTTGGTAGTGTTTTAATCAATAGTAACTGTTGGTAGTGTTGTGGTAATAACTGACTTTTGGTTGTGTTGAGGTTATAACTGACTGTAGGTAGTGTAATGGTCATTACTGGTTGTTAGTGTGTTGAGGTCATTACTGAATGTTGGTAGTATTGTGGTCATTAACGACTGTTGGTAGTGTTTTGATCATTAGTGACTGTTGGTAGTGTTCTGGTCATTACTGACTGTTGGTAGTGTTGTGGTCATTACTAACTGTTGGTCATTACTGACTGTTGGGAGCGTTGATGTTATTACTGACTGTTGGTAGTGTTGTGGTCATTACTGTCTGTTGGTAGTGTTTGGTTATTACTAACTGTTGGTAGTGTTGTGGTCATTACTGACTGTTGCGTTATGGTCATTACTGACTGTTGGATGTGTTCGTTACTGACTGTTGGTAGTGTAGTGGTCATTATTGACTGTAGGTAGTGTAGTGATCATTATTGACTGTTGGTATTGTTGTGGTCATTATTGACTGTTGACAGCAGGTAGTGTAGTGGTCATAACTGACTAATAGTAGTTGTGTGGTCATTACTGTCTGTTGGTATTGTTGTGGTCATTACTGACTGTTCGAAGTCTTGTGGTCATTACTGACTTTTGGTAATGTTGTGGTCATTACTGTCTCTTGGTAGTGTATTGGTCATTACTGACTGTTGGTAGTGCTGTGGTCATTGCTGACGGTTGGTTGTGTTGTGGTCATTACTGACTGTTCAAAGTGTTGTGGTCATTACTGACTTTTGGTAATGTTGTGGTCATTACTGTCTCTTGGTAGTGTATTGGTCATTACTGACTGTTGGTAGTGTTGTGGTCATTGCTGACGGTTGGTTGTGTTGTGGTCATTACTCAATATTGAATTTGTAGTGGTCATTACTAATTATTGGTAGTGTAGTGGTCATTACTGACTGTTGGTTGTGTTGTGGCCATTACTGACTGTTGGTTGTTTTGATGTCATTACTGACTCTTGGTAGTGTAGTGGTCGTTATTGACTGTTGGTAGTGTTTTGTTCATTACTGACTGTTGGTAGTGATGTGGTCATTACTGACTGTTGGTTGTGTTATCTGCATTACTGACTGTTGTTAGTATAGTGGTCATTACTGACTGTTGACTGTGTTCATTACTGTCTGTTGTTAGTGTAGTGGTCATTACTGATTGTTGGTTGTGTTCATTACTGACTGTTGGTAGTGTTTGTTTATTACTAACTGATAGTAGTGAAGTGGACATTACTGTCTGTTGGTAGTGTAATGATCATTACTGACTGTTCGTTGTGTTGTGGTCATTTCTGATGTGGTTGTGTTGTGGACATTACTGATTTTTTTATTATTATTATTATTTTCTACCACAGACGTGGCCACACAGTTAAAATGCTAACTAGCATATATACATTTTCTTCTGTCCTCCATAGACATGGTTAGAGATGTGTTAAACATATAGTTGAAGGGTTTATTGAACAATCAACCACAGAAGGTGATTCGGTGCTTCTAAAATGCTAAGCTAACTTACATACGTAAATACATAGATACACAGATTTACGTATACCCTACATAAAGTGTTCGACGTTTTTTTTTACATAGTTTCATTAATTTGCATTTACAAAGGTGAAATGTAATTCTGATCAGCTTCCATATATACTTTATACACATACATATATATACACACACATGCATTCATGTACATTTGTCTCTTTTACTCTGACAGGGTGAGATAGTTGATAGAGAAACTAGTGTGCAATTAGGTACTTAATCACTGAAGGTGATTAAGGTGCTTTTACAAGTTCAGGTTATATAGTTACATCACATACATCCATTGTATAATTGATACATTACATGGTTAATCTTGGGTACAAGTTCAATATATGATCAAGTGTTCCAGTACTCATATAGTAATTACACAGTTCAGCATACCTTAGCCCAGGAGGGCGAAAGTCAGTCAATATGGGACATTCTACAATATAATGTTCAAGAGAGTGCATGTTTTCTCTTTCACAAAGTTGACAAATTGTGTACTCGACATTTGGGTTTTGAGAAAGCTGCCAGATACGTCTATATCCCAGGCGTATTCTGGCAACTATAATATCACATTGCCGCGTTCTTGTTCTATTAGTCCCATATGCGAATGTCTCCTCACGATATCTATCATAATATTTAATGCTACAACTTTCCGGTCTTTGTGAATTTGTTAGGTCGGTGAAATCTTCATTAGATATTTGTTTAGTATTCTCTTTGTCACTGCTAATGAAACACCCATATCAATTTCTACCACTGGTTTTATACAGGCTGTCTTTGCAAGCATATGAACAGTGTCATGCCTTGAGATGCCAACATGTGATGGTATCCATAGGAATTTAATTTCAAATCTGTTTTCTTTAGCAGCTAAAACATTCATTCGAATATCACTTACTATTTTCTGGGTGTCACTACTATGTGCGTTCAATGCCAGGAGTGCACTCTGCGAGTCACAGTATATAAGTCCACTGCCTTTGTCTTTTAAAAAATCAGTGACAAGGTATATGCCTGCAAGTTCGGTTTGAGTTGTACTTGCCCAATCATTGACGCGCTTCATTGCTGTATGTACGAGAGAAGATTGTTCAAATATATTGCATGCACATCCGGTACATCTTCCACCTTCTTCTACAGAGCCGTCGGTATAGCACTGATACACATCGTTACCCATACCCTGAGTACTTTCAGTGATGCTTTTCAGTGTCAACTGTTTTAATAATGTAGAGTGCACACTATCTTTCTTGGGCGCATTTACAAAATCAACTGATAGATCCCAGTTATCCCGTGGAGTAATTGGTTGATTAATCATTAATTGAGTTGGGTACATATTTAATATTTTGATGGAGTTGGCTACCTTGTAGAACAAAAATACATAATCAGATTTCGTTCTTCTTCTATAGATCTCAGATGAGTGCAGCATGTTAGAAAGTTTAGCTTGAAACTTCATGTGTTGTCTAAATCTACTCAATGCCTTCACGCCGAAAACTGTGCTATTAGACTAAATTCTCTCACTTATGGTAGGTAATTTTAACTCTGCTCTCATATTAACTATTCTCGTGGACTTTGCAGCCCCAAGGATGAGACGCATAGCTTCATTTTGCAAGGTTTAAAGAGATTTCAGCTCTTTGTCAGTATACAGTGTGAGATGTAGAGCATTGTCGTCAATCACAGAGCGTATAAATGATACATAAAACATTGTAGCAAGTCTCACGTTAATTCCATGATTGACACCAACAAGGACCCGCAAGGGCTTTAATCTCTCCCACAGTCTCCTCTTGAGAGAAGAAAGGTACCCAGGGTCGTTAATGGGGACACCAAGGTATCTGTAAGACTCGCAGTTCTCAAGTGCTCGCCCATCTATATGATAATTGGGTTGTGGAATACCACATGGAATGATGGCACGAGTTTTCTGTACAGAGATAAGGAGTCCACATTCCTCAGCTCTAGTAGCAAAAGCGTCGAGCAGAACTTGCATTCTAGGCTCTGAGGCAGCCTGTAAACATATATCATCAGCATAACAAATGGCAGTGTCTTCATTATTAGTTGGAAGATCTTTAATAAGTTCATGCATCAGAACGTTGATCAACAAGGGGCTGAAGACCCCTCCTTGTGGAGTTCCCAGTTCAAAGTGTTTGCTCTCTGTGCTTTTAACACCATTAAACAAAACATATGCTGTTCGATTAGCCCTTTATCCATTTCAGTAATTTTCCATGTATTCCCAGCTCGGCAAGCTGTTCCAGTATGATTTCTCTGTTTGCTGTATCAGAAGCTGCTGCTAGGTCGATGAAGACTGTTTGAGGGGAAGCTTCAATATGTGCGAAATACTCAGCAAAACAGTGTTGTATACTGAGCCCAGGCATAAATCCAAACAGTTGGGGTGACAGGTGCTCCTGTATACGATACATGAGTCGGTTAAGAACAATACGTTCAAGCACTTTACAAACACACGATGTTAGAGATATAGGTATATAATTATCTGAGTGTGGTTTTGGGATGGGAACAATGACACTCTTTGTCCAAGCATCAGGTAATACTCCTTCACTTAAACTCATTCAGTACAACACTAAAAGTGGATTACCCTACGTGTGAGACTAATAACAGTAGACTGTAAGTAATACCGTCTCCTCCAGGAGCAGTTGATTTTTCCATCTTTAATGCATGATTTAATTCCCATTCAGTTACATCATTAAGGTCCGACACGTCGATAGTTGTACAGGCAAGATTGATGGTTCGTTGTCTGATGGGGCGTGTGTCATTAAGTTTGTGCTGTATGTTAATTGGGAGTGAGTCGTAGCTCGATGTTAGTGCCCCATTGATGAAGGAGAATGTTTGCTTGTTATAGTGGGCTGTGGTGCAGTGGTTTGGTTGGGCTGCTTCTAGAGATTTTTCGTATCTTTTCCCAAACTTCAACAAGTGTTGTTTGCTCGTTTATACTTTGTAGGAACTCTTCCCAATGTTTATTACGTATAACGTTGCTCATGTCTCTCACCTCTCTATTTGCAACTAGAAATGCATGCAAGTCACCTTGTGCTTTGGTTCGTTTGTACGTATCTCCAAGTTGCTTTACTCGTCCATGTTCTTTAACAAATACGGGGTCAAGGACCCACTTGGGTGGTGGTAGGTGTTGCCCACTTCTGCTAGGCTTACGACCTCTTCCCCAACACACCCATGTGTCGTAGTAGGTAGTAATTTTTTTTTTTTATTTTTATAAAAGAATACACAATGTACAAAACAGACACCCGCCGAACAAACAAGTTATGAACATACACAGGACAATATAACAAAGGAAGTAAACCACGGATACACTAAACATACCCAACAAAAACCAAGAAAGAAAACACATGACACAAGGCACAAAAAAAAAGAGAACCCAGAAACGGGGACAGTATTTACCACAAAAAACAGAACATGTCATTAATAGCACACAATAGAAATAACATGAAACATAGGCACATCCACACAACCTTAAGTACAGAAATACAAAAGGAGAACGCACATACAAGCCCAGCCCAACAACCCAAACACAGGTGCATAAAAGTATAGAACAACAGGCCTCCGAAACCCCTAAGAGGCAAAATTACAAAACTACATTAAACAAAAAACATGGAAATACAGAACATTGAAAGTCAAACAGAAATAACTGAGTACATTTCTTATTTCTTACTCCGTTTCCTCAAGCATAATTAAAAAGACATAATACAAAGGCAGAACACAAAACACAAATCAAGAAAGAACAGATAAATAATACATAAATAGCACAAGGCAAAGTACATGGCACATAAAAAGAGAAATAACAATCAGTAATGGCAAAAAAACACTCATAACACAGGAACAGTAGTACATGAAAAGGGGGGGGGGGGGGAGGACAAAACATAACCCGGGCACCCCAACCCCCCCACACAGAAAATCACAAAAGACAGAAGAGGCACGCTCCAAAGACAGAGGAGCACATAAGCATACATACCATAAAGAACAAAAATGCACAAAACATAAAACCCATACAAGGCAAACAAAAAGGCCCACGCAGGAGCCAGGGAAAACATAAAAACCACACCCACACACAAGCACACCCAAACGAAACACACATCCACAGGAGCAACCACAACAGAACAAAACAACCACACACACACACACACCCCGCCCAACCCCCGCCGAGGAGGCCCATCGGAGGACCGGGGACCGAAAACAAACCGGAACAAGACCCACCCAACCAACCCACAGCCAACATCCACGAGCCCAACCCACGACCAATCACTCAAAAGCAGCCCCACGAACATACGCACCAGTAAACCAACCACAAAAATCATCCGGAAAAGCACGCTGCAGCCACCACCAGGTGAACCGTAAGCGCCCTCTCAAAAACCCCAAAACCCTATCAACCCCATAACCCTCCCTCCGGCCAACCCACACACAATACACATAGTCAGCGACAAGAAGACAGAGCGTATTACGCACCCGTCGAGAGCCCCGCGGAAAAGACAAAAACAAAAACGGCAAAAAACCACCCCGACATCCCGGCCCACAAACCACGGCCAACACAGCACGAAACCAAGCAAGCAAACCACTCAGCCTCTCACAAAAATAGAAAACATGTAACTGAGTTTCAGGCAAACCACAGTGGACACATGCGTCAGAGGCACGCAAACCCAGCATGCACAACCGGTCATTTGTCGCCAACGACAAATGCAACATGCGAAACAACAACTCCCGCTGCTGCGGCGCCAAAAACCGCGCCCCTAACGCCGCCCACACCTCCCCCCAATCCCAACACGGGAATAAAGACTCCACCCGCGGCTGAACACGACAAAATAGAACCCCATAAATCGCCTTCACTGAGAGAGACATATAACCCGGACAACGACAGACAGCCCGAAGAATGTCTACCGCCCAGGAGTAAACAGGAGGGGTACAAAAGGCCACCTCCCGACAAACACCGCAATCCACCAAAAAACTAAACCGGACCGAACAATAAAAAATACAAAAAGCATTGAGCCCCCCACCCAACGCTAAACCCTGACGCAACGAGACCCAGAACAGCGCCCGAGCCCTGGTAAACACATCAGGAATACCAACCCCACCTTCCCGCACCGCTAACACCAACGTCGAGCGACGAACCGGGTGGTAACGACCACACCACACGTACCTATAAACCTGACGTTCCAACCCCAGAGCCAGCCGGCGATCTAGGGGAAAACACCGAGCCACGAACCAGACACGTGACAGAACTTTACAAGTAACAAGCAACGCCCGCTAATAAATTGTTAACGGGCGCGCAGCCAACAACCCAACCGCAACACCAACACTACGAGAAACCGCACCCCAATTAAATTCCAAAGATCTCTCGTAAGAAGCGAACCAGGTGATCCCCAGAACTCGCAGAGAGGAGACCACCGGAAACCAAGACCCCTCCCACACAAGGCGAGAGGACCACCCACCGATACCCATAAGACCAGATTTGGCACGATTGACCTGGGCCCCAGTGGCCAACTCAAACCTCTCAACCACGACCTGGACAGCCCGAACAGAACCAGCAGAGGCCACGAACAGGATGGTATCATCCGCATAACCGCAGATGGGTAACCGAAGATCAGAAGGCAGCCGGGGGGGACGGATCAACGCACAAGCCTTGACCGCCCGAAAAAAAGGCTCCTGAAAGAGCACATAAAGGAGCATGGAAAGCGGACAACCCTGCCTCACCGAACGGCGGACAGGGAAAGGAGCACTCAAGAACCCATTGATGCAAACCCGACTGCAACACTGAGCGTACAACATATGCACACCCAACGAACAAACAAAGGCGGAAAACCAAGCCTCTCTAACACACGAAAAACAAAAGCTAACGAAACACGGTCAAAAGCCTTAGACCAATCCAGGCAAAGCATCGCTGCAGACAAGCGAGAGCCCGACACGTACAGAAGCACATCCCGAAATAACGCATTGCACTGCAGTAACGAGCGACCTGGAACACCACAAAACTGTTCCACGGAAACCACAGACGCAACCACACGGCGACACCGACCAGCTAAAATCTTGGACAGGATCTTATAGTCCACATTCAACAAAGTAATGGGTCTCCAGTTCGAGAAGAACCGCAAATCGCCCGGCTTCGGGAGCAGCCGCACAATCCCAACGCACTGAGATACAGGCAGAACGCACCCCCGGAGGCAAGTCCGGACCACCTCCAAAAGAACATCACCCAACACATCCCAAAAGGCAACATAAAACTCGACAGGAAGACCATCCGAGCCCGGCACCTTCCCGGAACGAAATGACCTCACCACACCGAAAAGCTCCCCCAACGAAACATCTTCCTCCAAACCAACACAATCAGCAGCAGACAACCCCGGAGCACAACCACCCAAAAAACCTTCCGCAATCGCGTCGTCCCCTACCACCTCCCCATAGAGCGCAACCAACTCTTGCCGCACATAATGCAACACACCACCTGTGTCCGAAACAACAGACCCATCCGGCCTTTGCAGAGCCGTAAAAAGAACACCGTCCCGCGCAGCCTTCACCTTCCCTAAAAGATAAGGAGAGAGCCGTTCCCCGTCAACACGTTCACTCACACGAGCACGCACACGAACACCCTCGGCCCACTCATTCCGCAAACCACAAATACGCTCCTTACACTCCGCAATCTCCCCAAAACAGTCAATCCCAGCATTGTACCGCACATACAACCGCGAAAGCCTCGCCTGGAACAACCGCAGCAACCCAAACCTTCCAGCAGCCTCACGTTTGGCAGCCACCCGAAAAAACAACCGACATTGCTCCTTACACCACTCCCACCAATCTAAAACAGAAGGAAAATCACACCGCCGGGCGAGAACCCCGACCCACCAAACCCGAAACTGCCCACAAACCCTCGGAGAACGCAACAACCCACAATTCAGCTTCCACCACCCCGCGCCGACCCGTACCTGACTGGGCACACCAACCCGGACCACCACGAGACTATGGTCCGAGAAAGCAACCGGGACAGTGTGGAAAGCAAACACAGAACACCCCCCGCCAGTAACATACACGCGATCAATCCGCGAACGCGCCCCATGCGCAGCAAAAGTAAAGGACAACTCGCCCCCATAGAGCACAGCAGCATCCTTGAAACCGCAAGAACGCACCACCTCCAGCAGCGCACCCGAGACATTCTGCGGGCGGGCGCTACTACAGTCCCGCGCACTCGTCACACAGTTAAAATCACCACCAAAAACCATACTCCGCGTATCATGACGCAGGAAAGGGAGAAGCCCCACCCGAAAAAACTCCTCCCGTTCCCGACGGCGGGCCACCCCCGAGGGGGCGTACACCGTCAGGAACGGAAGAACGACCCCCAAAAACTCAACCCTCACAAACAAAACCCGCCCATCTTCATCCATCTCCGTGTGAAGCACGGAGAAGGAAGCCCTCCTAGAAAACAACATAAGCGTCCCCCCGAAGGACGTCCTCGGCGGGTTGAGCACAACATGAAAATGCGCACTTAAACACTGCAGCACAGACACCTCACGAACATTATGCTCCTGGATCAGAGCCACATCCACACGCTGCTCCTGCAGAACATCCAACAGGCCCAACTGGACCCCAAGATCATTCAAACCACGAACATTCAAAGACGCACAGACAACAGAGGGCGCCATCGGGAGAACCTCAGGACACCCCCAACCCAACGCGTCCCCCAGGGGACACAACCGCACCCGCAGCGGGAGCCACATCCACACCACCAGGCTCAACCCCCTGCCGCACCCTGGAAGACGACCGGCCAGGAACCGCCTTCAAAATCACAGGAGATACACCATGCGAAGAGGGCGCCCCAGGCGTCGAGGACACCATCCACAGTTTTTCCACTTCCTCCGCTGCCCCGAGCCCGACACCACGCTCAATGTCCCGCTCATCCCCAGATCCCGCTTCCGAAGGGGGAGGAGGAACCACTGGAGAAGCGGAGGGAGGAGCACCAGCCAAAGGCACACCACCCGAAGCCTCGATCCTCTTCCCAGGGGGGCCCCTGCTGCGCGACCGATCCCTCGGAGCGCGCTTTCGTCGAGGAACAGAAGAGCCCAATGCAACCACAGGAGGCACAGCACAAGCGACAGCAGGCGGCTGCGCCACGGCACCAGCATCAGGAACACCGCTAGGCTGGCCGTCAGGAGACACAGTATCAACACCGCCCCTGGCCTCGGGAAGCACACTGGCCACTGCACACGGGTCGCCCTCCGGCACTACACCACACACGTCGGATTTCAAGGAGACACTCGGGTCGCGATGTACCTCCGCCGCCACCAGCATAGGCGCACCCGAAGCAGGAGCCGCGAGAGCATCAGAGTCAACAGACAGAGCAGAGGACCCAGCAGCAGACGGAGAGGTAGGGACAGCTGGGGACGACGCCTCCAGAGGCACACCCACAGAGCCCGGGCCCGCTGGGGGCGCCCCAGCCTCCGGCAGAAGTGGAAAATCATCCGCATGGAAAACCGATGGGTCCTCCGTGCGAGGGGCACGGCAAGCTGCAGCGAAATGGCCTACCTCACCACACCGGAAACAGGAGCGAGTCTGCCCCTGGTAGAACACACGCACATAAAACCCACACACAGCCACCCGAGAGGGAATAGCCCCAGAGAGCCGCATGCGCAAAGTACGGGCACCCATACGGAGCCCCTTCAGGCGCCCACTAAGCAGACAGGCATGACGCTGCCCCACCACCTCACCATACCGACGGAACGCGGCGGACAGCTCCTCCTCAGGAAACTGCACCGGCGCACCATGAACGCTCACATACGTCAGGGGGCCCCACGGATCGGAGACCTCCACCGTCACAGCAGAACCTGGAAGTACATGCGTCCGTGTACCCCATCGACGCACAAACACCTGATACACCTGCGCCGAGGAGAATGTCACCGCCACCCGGGTAGGGGAAAGTTTCTCAACACCGTAGAGATCTTGGTACTCAACACGCATGACGTCCATAAGGGCAACCTCCACCAAGGGCCAGTCAATGGGGGCCGAGAAATCAAGCCGGGCGGTGTCGACCCGGCGAACACGGCCACCACTAGTCGACGCCATGACACCCGCCAGGCCCCGGCCAATGGCCGCACCACACCGTCAACAAGACGACCACCACGCAGCAGGTACAGGTCAACACTGACAGCCCGGGCCGAACGTCAGCGCCCTCCGGTAGCAGAGCGGCGAGTCCCTAGTAGGTAGTAATCGTATCAACGAGATCTCTGGAAAAGGCTTCTACATTCGTTATTGTGTAATCTTGATATCATTTTGATATACAATTAATAAAGTGGTCATGCAAGCCATATGGAATATTCATTTTCCGTCTCTGATGTCTATTAGGTATATTACAGGGCTGCTAGCGGCCGTGGAGTGAGGACGTTTACCGACCCTTCGTGGCTGTTGGAGTTGTTTGCCGTTTGGTCGCCAGGTGGTGAGGGCGTCACTGCCCTCCCAGTGTTGTTGCCTGCCTGGCTGTGTGCTGACATGGCCGTTTTGACATGGAGGGCCTTGCAATTCCTCCTGTTTTGCGGGTGAATTCCGTGGGACTAGAATTCTCGTGCAAGGCTGGTTATCCGGCCATTGAGTTGGTGATGTGCGACATGCTTCGTGTTCCGGTGGAGGCTGTATATGGAGTTGAGCTTGTTACGGCCCACTGGGTGATTGTCAAGTTCGTGCGGGAGGAGTATTGGGACTTCCTCCGGCGGAACGAAGGGCGTTCGTTGCAGTTGCCGGATGGCGCCAGCTCCGTTAAGGTCTCGGACTAAAGTGGTGCCCTGACATATGTCAGTGTGCACGGTGCGCCCCTGGAGTTCCCTGAAGACCTTCTCCGGCGCTTCTTCGGGAGGTAAGGTGCTGTCATCAGTGTGCGGGTGAAACGCTTACCTCGGGGAAGTATGCTGGGAAGCAGACGAACGTCCGTACCTTAGGTATGCGCCTGTGGTCGGATATCCCATCTTCTGTCCGGCTGCTGGGTTACTACGTTCGGGTGTATTATGCCCGGTAGCCCCTTACTTGTTTCCGGTGTGGCCAGTTAGAGCATCAGGCTGCCGGGTGCTCTGAGGCCCCTGCTGCACCCTTTAACTTATTTCGAGAAGAGGATTTCCCGCTGCTCCCTCAGGGCGTGGATTCCGGAGATGAAGAGGGGCAGGTCCCATTCGCTGCTGATGCGGCCCCCTCTGCGTCACCCGACATACCCCCGGTGGTTGTTGTCCCTCAGCCGAGTGTTCCGGTGGCTCCTGTCGCTGGTCACTTCGCTGTGCCAGTTGCTCCCGAGGGTCTTCCGGATGGTCTCTGCGGGTCGTCTGCGTCTTCCTCGACTCCTGCTGCTGCGCCTGGCCCTGCACCCTCGCCGAGTGTTACGGCTGTGCTGGGTGTTGGGGGGGCTGCGGAGCGTCCTGTTGTGTGCGGCCCGGTTCCCCATGTGGTTGAGGCTGCTGCCGTACTGCGACGGGCGTTGGTTCGCCCGGTTCGTGAGGCCCGTGGTTCTGGGTCCGCCTCCGGCTGTGAGGATGTGCGGCCAGTGCCCAAGCGTTCCAGGCGTTCTTCTACTGCTTGGGCTGATGTGGAGGACTACGACGCAGGTGGAGCTTCGGGAGATGATGTGGCGATTCCGGGTGCTTCGCGCTCTATGTCGCTGGTGGTGGCTGACGTCCATGTGTCTGCTGTTGACGATGGTTGTGCGTCTGATTTACCTCCTGTTCTTTCTCCTGCAGAGGGTTCTAAGCAGTGGGAGGTGGTTGCTCCTACAGACGTGGGTGGTGTGGGTCCTGGTGCGAGCCGAGGCATCAAGCTGGTGCTGAAGAAGGATGCCAAGCATGGGGGGGTCCCAGCAGGTACAACGTTCGGTGGTTGACGCGGGGCCCTGTGAGGCAGCCGAGGAGGCTCCCAGTGCGCTGCCCATTGCCCGGCCTCATGGGAAGGAGCCTCTCCCTCTCGTCTTGGCCTCCGGAGTGGCGAATGATGCTGAACATCCTTTGCGGTTTGACATTGATGACCGCGTGCGTCCTGTTCCGTGGTGCCCTTCTTCCATCTGGGTTCGACGGGCTCGATGTTTTATCGTGGGTGTGCCGGAGTTAATGCCTGATCCTCGTACGGTTCGTAATGGCCCTGTTTCGGAGGACATTATGTTACTTTGGGAGGTGTATTGCATTCGATTCCCGGCAGCGGAGTGGCCGGAAAAGTATGAGAAATTTTAGTAGTCTGTGTGCTTGCTGTGTGCTTGGACCTGTGGTTTGTTTGCAATGTGTTGTACCTATTGTGCGCCCTTCAGGCCGGTGTTATGTTTGTTCTCATGACCGTTGTTTTGTTGTATTGTGTTGTCTTTTTCTTGTGTTTCATTATGTTTCTGTTTTTGTTGTCGGCCCTTCAGGCCGGTGTTTCGTGTCTTTGTATGAATTTGTATTGATTTGTTTTGTGCTACAGTGTCTTGTTATGTTTCTTGATGTGCTTTGTTGTTTTATTATCGGTCCTTCAGGCCGGTGCATGTATGTTGTTGTGTTTGTGCCTGTTTTGTTTTCAGGTGTGCATGTTTTGCTTGTTTCTTATTATTGTTTATTTTGGCCTCGCCCTTTGTTTATGGGGCGGATGGCTTGGTGTGTGTTTTTTTTATTCCTGTATTGTTTGTGCTGTGCGTTTGGCCTGGTGTTTTTATATTATTTTGCCTGTTGTACGTGTTTGTTCTTTATGTTTTGTTTGGAATGTATTGTGTTTGTCCTGTTCTGTTTCCTGCTATGTCTCTGGATGTTACTGTGATTGCTAGTTTGCCATTGTATTATGTTTTGTGTTTTTGATGTATGTTGTATTGTTCTATGTTTTTCTCGTGTATGTGTTTTGTTGTGCTATGCTGTCGGCCCATCTGGCCGGTGGTCTATTGTTTTCCTTTATTATATATTCTGTATTGTTTTTATTGTATTTAAATTGCATGCTTTGCATGTAAAAAAAAAAAAAAAAGTTTATCACACTGTACCTCATAGGAAGCAGAAACTGCATAGTGATCACTAACCAAGTGATTTACCAACGTACATTCCATCCTATCTTGCAACAGGTTTCTACCCATTACATAATCAAGTCTACCTCCCAATAAATGAGTTTGGGTATCCGTAGTATACACGGTTAATCTGTTGTCATAAACATATTTTATGAATTTGCATCCATTATCGTTGTTAGTAATGTATCCCAGCGTAATATGTCTAGCATTAAAATCTCCCATGTATATTGTCACATGATTGTCTAGATCTGGGAGCAATGTTACATTGAGTTTCTGGCTTCTGGCATATACGTTGAGGAACGAGAAGTGGCCTGTATTTTTTTTATTTTTTTTTTATTTTTTACATGCAAGCATGCTTATAAGTACAATAAAAGTAAATAATTACAACATGGAACAGACCAAAAGTACAAAGCACAAACGTGCAAAAACATAAAGGAACAAATGGATTAAACACAAAGACGCCGGCCAGAAGGGCCGACCACAAAACAATAATTACAAACATATTACAACAAGCAAGTTAAAACACAGCTGAATACAATACAGAAATAACACATCAAACCATGAAATATTCAGAACAAGGCTACCAGCACCGCAATCACACACGGAGAGGCACCAACACAAAACGAAAACAATAATAATAAAAATAATAATAATAATAATAATAAAAATAACAACAAGAAAGGAAAACAAACATACAACAAACAAAGAAAAGCACAATGGCAAAACACGACAAAAAGCATAAACTCAGACCAGGTCACGCCAACAGCCTGAAGGGCACTCAACATGACACAAACTAACGCACAAACAGCATCAGAAAAACATAGAACAACAAAGCATAACCCAAGAATACGACATCCACAACTAGACACACACACCAACCAAACCCCGGACCGCACAGGAACCGGAAACACACACACAAACCACACAAACCCACAACCACAAACCGGAGCACGCAGGAACCGGGAAACAAACCCGCCCCACCCATACCCCACAACCATGCACACAAATGGAAACAACCCACAACACACAATACACAAAGGAATTATGAGCGAGGAATACATTTCTCAGAGACAGGAATATATTTCTCAGGGAACGAATCCCAAGGATACCGTCGCTTATAGGCCTTTCAAATCAAGTACTCCAAGTCGGTGGGGGGACGATCCCCCAGCCGCCGTGGGCCCTGCATAAACTCGGGAACCTCCAGATCAGGTGGAAACGGCCACTCCTGAAGCTCACCGACGCCCTGCTGTAGTTTGTACATTAAAGTGATGGTACTGTGTGTGTACATTGTGTGACGTGCTCACAAGAAGGTGCGATAAATCACTTCTGATGAATGTTAATAGGCCTATGGCGTTACTGTTATTATAAGATGCATTCCCTCTGATCTTTGTTTTTTTTATCATGTTGGACGTGTAGGGCTCTTGTAAAGCAATTATATCTATGTTGTTCCTGGTAACATGTGCAATTAGGTCATTCAGTCTTTTGTTGATGCTACGAATGTTTGAACTGAGAAACCTAATGATCCTTGTGTCATCAGCAGCCATCGCCTTGGTGTTGTTCATCCTTGGGACTGGTGGTCCCATTGTAGTCTTCGTCCCACTTCCACAATGTGTCAATAAGTGACTGTACTACGTAAAGAGCCGCACCAACCTGGCTTTTGGGACCGTCAGGAACATCTGGTGACATCAGTTTCTTGATCACTGAGCAACTTGGGATGGTCCGGGAGTGAATGTTCTCTGTAAGTTGCATGGCATAATTACTGTCACTCAGAATATTATCATTTTCATTCTCGTACTTAACTTGAGCGCGTCAATAATCATTTTAAAATATGATGATGCAGATCGACTTTCTTTTCCAGTTAATGTTTCTGTGTCACTAACACTGCTGTCATCACTGAGTTGACTGACAACGTCGCTGCCACCGCCTCCGTTGTCGCTCTCATCTCTGCTGCCGCTGCTGTTGCCGCTGCTGCCGCTGCTGTTGCCGCTGCTGCCGCTTCTGCCGCTGCTGCTGCCGCCTTGCCGTCACCACCACCGCAGGAACCTTTACCAGCGCGGGCCACGGCTGTGACACATCAGTGTGGAGGCTGCTGTATCTCATGTGGAGGAGCCCGACGTAGCGTTTGTATAATTTCAGCCAGTTCTGCTACCTGTGCTTGCAAGGCTGCCAAATGTCTTTTAACTGTTGTCTCAGGCTGTTGTTTGTTGTCAGGGGCGTTGTTGGTACTGTCACCACTATGGGGTGGGACAACAGTACCAGAGCCGGCATCAGTAGGCAATTGTTGAGTATCGGGCACTAGCGTCCTTGTGCCAAGGGAGGCTGGCCGTTTGGTACAGTCTGAGTGCCAGATGGTTACTCCTTCCGCACCACATCTGAAACACTTCAGCGGCGGTTTATACGGAGCCACAGATTCAGGTTGTTGCCCTGCTTCTGTTGCAGTGTTCTGTTGCTCTTGTTCCTGCTGTCTTTGGTCTCTGGTCTTCTTATACTGACAGTCCTTCAGTGCATGAAGACCGGAACAGAGAGCACACTTGGGTGTGGGGCACCAGCAGTACTTAGCTATGTGGCCACTGCCACAGCACACTTAACACTCCACAGGGTTCTACTCCCACACCCTGAACGTGCTGGGGCGCGCATACAACCCACCAAACCAATATTTGTCAGGTGGCGGGTCAGGCTTTTTCCAGACTATGACTATTTGATCAGTAGGCTTACCATTCTTGGTCAATCTTCGTGCTCTGTGTACCCCATCTAATTCATAGGCCCACTCTAGTGGATACTTGTGACTGTACCTGTAGACTAGGTATTCATCCATCTTCTTGTTCCGTGTTGGATTATCTAGAGGGGAGAGCTTTACGTCACCTATTTTCCCTTGTAGAAGAGCCTCCACAACCTGCTGCTTCTCTCTTGAAACATACACATATGGGGAGTTGACATGTGGACGTACCACGCCTGAGGAGCCAGGCGGGTACACCACGCTCAGTTTCTTACTCCTACTGTCTGTTGTTAGTGTTGTGGTCATTACTGACTGTTGGTTGTGTAGTGGTCATTACTGACTGTTGGTTGTGTTGTGGTCATTACCGACTGTTCGTAGTGAATTGGTCGTTAATGACTGTTGGTAGTGTTGTTGTCATTACTGTCTGTTGGTAGTGTCGTGGTCATTACTGTCTGTTGGTTGTGTTATGGTCATTACTTACTATTGTAGGTGTTGTGGTCATTGCTGACTGTTGGTTGAGTTGTGGTCTTTACTCAATATTGAATTTGTAGTGGTCATTACTAACTGTTGGTAGTGTAGCTGCTGACTGTTGGTTGACTGTTGTTATCATTACTGACTGTAATGATAATTACTGTTGTTATCATTGCTGACTGTTGGTTGTGTTGTTATCATTACTGACTGTTGGTTGTTTTGAGGTCATTACTGACTGTTGGTAGTGTAGTGGTTGTCAGGAGACGTATTTTTCCTGCACTCTCGTGCACTGAATGAAGTACGAAATTGCATAGTGCACCTTTGATGTGCACAGTGATTCAACTTTCTGAATATAAATTTTCCACAGTCGTGTTGGGTGTCGTTGGACAGCCCAAGACATTTGCTAGCCATTGATGTCATTCTGATCGCTGTATCAGGTCTGTGAAGGAAATTACAGGAGGGAGTTGATTTCAGGGAAATTTTTGTACAAGTCAAGTGTAGAGAGGGATGAATGGGGGGGTTAACGGCTGTAGACCACCCCCCCCTATCACGTATCCATCTCGTGAGAGAGAGGGGTAGCGTCGTGAGGCAGGTGCGCCATTGGCCAAGGCTCCTGGGCCTCAGGAATGCTGAACCATGATTAGTCGAGATGCTGAGGGGTGCCGCATGGTATCCCCAGGGCCGTCTTGGCGCAAAAAAATATTCTTACCTAGAACGTTGCTATGGGAGGAGGTACTTTTTCGTGATAGGCCAGGCATTAGGAAAACCGCCTGCAACGTTACTAAAGTCACGCCTATCATCTTGCTATCTTTCCGTGTGTCATCCGTAAGAATCCGGTAGATCAGAAAGGTGCATGTACCGAACCAGTGTGAACTTTTCATCTAAGCCGCTTGATTGTGAGACGCCATCTCAAAGCAACTGGACTGAGTGAGGCTGTTAATAATCGGCCTAGTTAGTGACATCCGCCATCTATCGTATCTGTGCTTGAAGGTACTGCAGTGAGACATGCTAGAGAAGGTCTTATGAGAGAAACACTAAAGTGCCTAATTCCGAGGAATTAGAAAGGAACAGTGAAGGACTTCGTCTCGTGTCTCGTGTATCGTGTAACACCGTGTACCGTCGTATCCTGGGGTACCGTGTTAAGTGGATGGGCGTGGTACCGCATCCCCGCTGTGTAATCTGTTGTGCGCGCACCCTGGTCTGCCTAAGCCGGCGTGTTCGCGCCACCTGGTAGCCGTGTGTGGAGCTAACCCCGTGGTCTAGGACCCTGTGCTCCAACTGACCACGTGTAGGAAGTGAGGACGCCTGCGTCATCATCCAGCAGCAGCAGTGGAAGTGAGGGTGACGTATGTATGTGAGTGTATGTGGTGGGCCCGTGAGATTGAAGTAAGTACAATGTTTCCGTTTTGGGTAATAAAACTCTGAAGCTGGTTTCGCCCCCAGTGTTCCGTCTGTCCTCTGTCCCAAGTCGACCACCTAGTGAGGTGAATGGGAATTGGAGACGTGTGAGTTTACCCTGTTGCCGTCACCAAGTTGAGGTTGACCCTAACTGTGAATTTGACGTGTGTGAGGACACCTAGAGACACATTCAGTGGTGGAGTATAGTGAGTTACTTAATTCTATTCTCTCTATGTGCCGTGTATGTAATTTGCTGTAATTTGATTCCCTTTTCCAGCAGTGAAAGTGGTAACAGGGAGGTTTCCTTTTGTTGTAAATAATTCGCATTATTATATTGGCCAGCGCTTATTTTACAGTTGTGTTGTGGTAAAGTGTGAATTATTGGTAGATAATTTACTGGGGGAAGTCATTTACAAGTTTTGCCGTGAGTGGCAAGGATGTACTGTGATGTTCTGTGATGTACTGTGTTGTACCGTGTGTAAAACGTAGACAAGTTTGTCCTTGGTGGAAGGCGTTGTGTACTGTGAAGGATTCCGTGAGAATTAAAGTCATTTAACGTCACCGGGGGTCGCGATTTACTTAACGAAGTCACTTGTTTCGTTGAACATTATTGTGAATAATGTAGAGACGTGTAAAGGCAACAGTCACAGTGAAGTTCACGCAGTGGAGGAATTGTCAAGTGAAGACTAACGTAGTGTTAACGATTTAATGAGCTGTCGTTAATTAATTGATTAACGTAAGGGGTTGACCGGTCTGTTATGATCAGAGCCAATTGCGCTGTAATTAAGCTGCTGTAATTCGTTGGACTGATCAGATCTGTCTGCAGACAGAGGGATTAAGCACTCGTAGCTAATTAAAGGGAATTAGTAACCGCCACTTAGTGAATTCACCAGGTGTTGATGTTGTTGTTTACACGGAGTGTGGTGTAACATTGTGTGTGGTACAGTAGTCTACCCTCGTTAAGGTAATCTTGTCGTAAGACCGGAAGTGAACTATCAGTTAAGAGACAGTAGGCTTTATCAATACTCGTCTGAATTAATAGGCTGTTGTATTCAGTAATTAATTGAGAATTACTCACCGAATGCTTGACTTTCAAGTTGATGTAATTAATTGATTTACGAGTTATTGCTGCCATTTAAGTGTCGTTGAGACACGTGTGTGTTAACGTAATTGTTTAAATTCAATTAGAGTAACTTTTGTTGTTGATTGTCCTGAGAGACAAGTGTTAACGTAAGATTTTTATAAGGGGTTATCATTCTTGGATTAACCGCCTTGTTACTTTTTTTTTTTTTTTTTACATGCAAGCATGCTTATAAGTACAATAAAAGTAAACAAATACAACATAGAACAGAACAAAATGACAAAGCACAAACGTGCAAAAACAGAAAGGAACAAATGTACCAAACACAAAAACGCCGGCCGGAAGGGCCGACCACAAAACAACAACAATTGCAAACACAACACAATAATTAAGTTAAACACAGCGGAATACAATACAGAAATAACACACCAAAACATGAAATATACAGAACAAGGCTACCAGCACCGCAAACACACACGGAGAGGCACCAACACAAAACGAAAATAATAATATTAATAACAAGAAAGGAATACAAGTATACAACAAACAAAAAGAAAAGCACAATGGCAAACATGACAAAAAACATAAACCCAGACCGGGTAACGCCAACAGCCTGAAGGGCACTCAACACTACACAAACAAGCGCACAAACAGCATCATAAAAACATAGAACCACAAAGCATAACACAAGAACATGACATCCACAAAGAGACACACACGCTAACCAAACGCCGGACCACACAGGAACCGGATACACACAAGCCACACAAATAAACCCACAACCACAAACCAGAGCACGCAGGAACTGGGAAACCATCCCGCCCCACCCACTCACACACACCCGACCTGCACCCCACAACCATGCACACAAATGGAAACAACCCACAACACACAATGCACAAAGGAATCATGAGTGAGGAATACATTTCTCAGAGACAGGACCATACGTTTCCGCAGCCTAAGGATACTTTCGCTTGTAGGCCTCCCAAATCAAATATTCCCTGTCGGTAGGGGGACGATCCGCCTGCCGCCGTGGGCCCTTCATAAACTCGGGAATCTCCAGATCAGGCGGAAATGGCCACTCCTTAAGCTCACCGACGCAAGTCGCATAACGAGGCTGGGGAGCGCAAACCACATCCTTCGAGGTAGCAGACGACACTGATGAAGCGTACGAGGGCTACCGAGACAGCTGCGCCACCGTACGCACAGGAGCAGGGAACAATCGACGAAATGGTAACACCTCCACCGAGACTGCAGGAGACACTGAAGATATCGCCGGAGACGGAAGAGGCATCGAGACCGCCGCCGATGAAACGGGGAACGAGGAAGGGGTTACAGAACCCCCAGAGCGAGCAGCCTTTTTCAACAACATCACCAGGCCACCCCGCTCACCACGAATCTCAGCAGGGTGAACCACCCCCCACGAAGAACCGGTGCCATCCGATGCAGGCGACACACCCGAAGCAGGCACCGCAGACGCCATATCTGAAGTGGAGGCTGAAACACCGGCACTGGCATCCTCAGGCAAATGCACCTCCGCCATCACCGTAGTATGCAACGCAACCGGAGCCACCCCTCCGTTGCCGGCAGATCCACAAGCATCGAAGTCGCCAGCATCTGCCCATGCTGAAGAAGAACGCCGGGAACGCTTAGACTCTGGCCGCACATCATCAGACCCGGAGGCTGACTCAGAGACACGCGCAACACAAGCCGGGCGAACCGATGCACGTCGCAGAACGGCAGCATCCTCAACCACATGGGGCACCCGGCCAGGCACAGGAGGAAGCGCCGGATCCACCCCATCACCCAGCACAGCCGGAACAGACGGCGAGGGTGCAAGGACCTCCTGTCCCTGACCTAGGACAGGGTCAGACGCAGCAGAGGACGAACTGGAAGACGGGGGATTCGAGCAGAAGGCAGCCGGAAGAATCTCAGGGACACTAGTTGGAGCAGGACGATCACCAGGCGACATCACCACCTCCGGAGGAGAGGCGACAACAACAGGGGGCGCACCAGGCGACACAGGGGGCACATCCGCGGCTGAAGAGACGTCCACATCCACCGAATCCTCCCTCACAGGAAGCGGCGGAAAATCCTCCTCACTGAAGAGGTTCACGGGTGCAATGGCAGGCGCAGAACAGTCAGCAGCCTGATGGCCCAAGAAGCCACAATGATAACACGTTCGAGACTGGCGGGCGTAAAACACCCGAACGTTGTAACCCATAAGACGCACAGAAGGCGGAATATCTTCCCAGAGCCTCATGCCCAGGGTGCGAATGTTAGTCCTCACACCCTTAAGTGGACTGGAAGACACCACATTCACCCGCACACTAACCACCGCGCCAAACCGGCCGAAGTACAGCCGTAGCAGACTCTCCGGAAACTCCAATGGAGCCCCATGCACACTGACGTAAGTGAGGGCACCACTCCGATCAGAGAGGGTCACAGTGCCCGCACAGTGTACTGTGTTGTAGGAAGTGAGGACGCCTACGTCATCATCAAGTAGCAGCAGTGGGAGTGTGAGGTTGTCGGGTATATGAGTGAAAGGGAGTGGTGCGGGCCCGCTGATTGATGTAAGTACCCTGTTTCCGTTTGGGTAATAAAACTCTGAAGCTGGGTTCACCCCCAGTGTTCCGTCTGTACTCTGTCCCTATGACCACCTGGTGAGGTGAATGGGAATTGGAGACGTTTGAGTCTACCCTGTTTGCCGTCATCAAGTTGAGGTTGTGCCCAACTATGATTTTGACGTGTGTGAGGATAACTAGTGACACATTCAGAGGTAGAGTAAGTGATTTATTTGCTTCTATTTTTCTTTATGTGCCACGTATGTATTTGCTGTAATTTGATTCCCTTTTTCAGCAGTGAAAGGGGTAACAGAGAGGTTTCCCTTGGTTATAAATTTTACTGTTGTGTTGTGGTAAAGTGTGAATTATTGGTGGATAATTTATGGGGGTGGGTGGGTAAGTCATTTACAAGTTTTGCCATGAGTGGCAAGGATGTACTGTGACGTACTGTGTTGTACTGTGTGTAAACTGTAGACAATTTTGTCCTTGGTGGAAGGCGTTGTGTACTGTGAAGGATTCCGTGAGAATTAAAGTCAGTTAACGTCACGGGGGTCACGAATTACTTAACGAGGTCACTTGTTCGTTGAACATTGTTGTGATTAACGTAGGGACGTGTAAAGGCAGCAGTCACAGTGTAGTTCACGCAGTGGAGGAATTGTCAAGTGAAGACTAACGTAGTGTTAATAATTTAACGAGCTGTCGTTAATTGATTGATTAACATAAGGGGTTGACGGTCTGTTATGATCGGAGTCAATTGTGCTTTAATTAAGCTGCTGTAATTCGTTGCACTGATCAGATCTGTCTGTGGACAGAGTGATTAAGCACTCGTAGCTAATTAAAGATAATTAGTAACCGCCACTTAGTGAATTCATCAGGTGTTGATGTTGTTGCTTACACGTAGTGTCTTGTAACCTTGTGTGTGGTACAGTAGTCTACCCTCGTTAAGGTAATTCTGTCGTAAGACCGGAAGAGAACTGTCAGTTGAGAGACAGTAGGCTTTATCAATACTCGTCTGAATTAATAGGCTGTTGTATTTAGTAATTAATTGGGAATTACTCACCGAATGCTGGACTTTCAAGTTGATGTAATTAACTGATTTACGAGTTATTGCTGCCATTTAAGTGTCGTTGAGACACGTGTGTATTAACGTAATTGTTTAAATTCAATTAGAGTAACTTTTGTTTTGATTGTCCTGAGAGACAAGTGTTAACGTAAGATTTTTTTTTTATAAGGGGTTATCATTCTTGGATTAACCGCCTTGTTACTTAGTACCTCGTTGAGGGCAGCGAGCGCCAGTCAAGTTTTTGTGATTATAATATTGATCACCGTGAAGCCGTGACAATATTGATTGCAAGCTTGCGTCAATAGTGGGCACCACTTTGTTCTGTTAGTGTCATTGTTCAGTCAGCGACGACGGGATAAGGATACCGTGGGTCCATCAGGCTGTTGATTAGCTGTTCTTGAATGTGCCACTGGAGTGACAGTAAAATAACGTAAAAATCACTGTGTAGTAGTTTTGTTTTGTGAATAAATTGTTTTGTTATAGAAAACGGTCGTTTACGTCAAACCTTCCAATATTACTGCCCACATTTTATGTTCTGCAACGCTTTGCCTGCTTATGTTCGTATCAAGTCTGTATCTAAAGCTCGAGTCCATTGCACAGCACCACACTTCTATAAATAAAATGTGAGAATCCGTCGGCTACCCTCTATTAGTTTGTTAACTAGGAGGAGCCAGCGACCTAAGTGACAGGTATTACCCGTGTGGTTTCGCCTGGCGGTTTGCTCCTGCGGTCCTCTGATCTTAGGCTTTAAGATTAAATATCTGCCACTGGCAGCTCTTGATGTTTAAGGTCTGCCTCTCTTGCGAGGTAGTTACGATTAACGTAACATCTATAGGACTTAATTCTTTTGATAATTGTCAGATAAGAAAAAAATCTCACACAAACAGAGAGTTCATATCTACAAGACTTGGTAGCATTGACCTGACCAGTACGCAAAGGAGAAAGGGTAGGAGAGGGGATGGGGGGGAAGGAAAATTCGAGACCTTTTCAAGTCAATCGTTAATACATATTTATACAGTAATATAAGAAAAGTATAATATACACAACCTAATCTCAAAAGCAGCCTATTGGTATATATCCTCACAAGACATGTATATCGAATATCAAGAACAATCAGTACGAAGCGACAATAGGCCACTGCACTTAGTAACAATGAAATGGATATATGATAGTACATATGCCAGTAATACATCTGTGGGAAAAACGTGCTGGGATTGATATGAGAAGAGAACTACCAGGGACTTGTACTGAACTAAATTAAAATTTACTGTCTGCAAATTAATTCAACTAAAATCTCTAGCTAGGGTCGTAAATCGTAGCTCCTCCTTTCCTAATGACAGATTGTGGGCTGTAAGGGCAGGTGGGGTGAATTAGTTGATAGGTTGATTGAAGATCCACAGTCCACCTGCCGACAGGTATCTCACATCAGCTTGTATTTTATACAAGGATAAGATTTAATAAATTCAGTTCTATGACTGAAAACTGGTTCTGTATAAATCAGAGATTTAAACATACATAGTCTAGCCTAGCACCATAACTATTAACAGACAATATATTCTTTTACTATAAACAACAATTAAAATTGTATAAGTATGATAAATGACTTTAAATATGGTCTAAGTACTGTTAGCTAGGTACTAAAATTATATTCAATTAAATGAACTTATATGATAACTTAAAAATAACTAAGTAAGCAATTGTTAACTTAATTTATATATTCAAGTTAACATATATCTGTTAATATATATACGTTAATATATATCTGTATATATATACAGATATATTCAGTTTATATGAAGTAGTGCAGTCAGCCTGATTGAATCTTTTCCCACACAATGGACACTTTTGACGTTTTGTTTATTTATCATGACTGAATCTTTTCTCACACAATGGACACTCATGATGTTTGGTGCTTAAAGATTCAACTGCAGCACTACAATATTAATAAACTTGCTGAAATATGAGGCATTGCCTCGCTTTATAACCGACAGACAGACTTACATTTGTCGCTTTATAACCGACAGACTTGCTTTCTACATTTGTCAATGACCACTATACTACAGATCTTAACAGTCAGTAATGGCCACTACATTACCAGCTGTCAACAGTTAGCAATGATCAATACACTCCTAGTGGTCAACAGTCAGCAATGATCAATACACTCCCAGTGGTCAACAATCACCAATGAATACAACAATACCAACAGTCAGTAATGACCACAGCACCACCAACAGGCAGTAATGACCACAACACTACCAACAGTCAGTAATGACCACAACACAACCAACAGTCAGTAATGATCACAACAAATCCAACAGTCAATAATGACAACAATGCTATTAACAGTCAGTAAAGATGGGTTCGTCTAATTACCAAAAACAAACACAAGCTTCAGAAAGCTTCCTGGCAATACGTTAGTAATGAATAAATATGATATATTTACTAATTATAATGTTTGTGCTGAACATACAACATGAAAAAACATAATTTTAATCTGAAAAAAGTATCTTTTTATAAAGAAATTAGACGAAAATAAAGAGCAGGTGACGCCAAATCAAGTCGACGATCCAAGCGTCAATGTTGTGGAGCGACTTATCCAAGACAGATTGTTGCCTGGAGAGTGTTTGCTGGCATATCAGCCTCTTGTACACACGTCGTCACAAATTAAAATAATGGTATAAACTACAATAATGCATAATTACAATAATATTTAGCATAAATAGCCAGAAAATATTGAAATTGTATTGAAAAATAGGTGTCTGGAAGTGAAATTAACTCCATGGGGCAATAGTTTTGTTATATAGATGCTGATGATTATTCGCTGGTATGCGTTCGCTATACATGGACTCGCTCTGGGTGTGTGTGTAGTGTGATATACATTCAATAACATCATTATAGGGGGTAAATATGTCATATATCTTCATTACTTGTGTAATGCTAGAAGGCCGGAGTAGCACTAGGTAACTATGGATATAGCTTTGGGAAAATACATGGACCCGCTCTGGGTGTGTGGAGAGCTACACACCAGCAAATCAATTGTCTAATTAACATGCATATATATGCTAATTAACCTTCAAGATTTATATATCAGAAGAAAGGCAGAGATGTAGACATTACTGTAGCTACATTTCAAGTAATATATATAATTTATGTGAAAGGCATTATATTTTAAAATAAATAATACTACATAATCGCCGGTATCCGGACACATGAACACTACATTCAATGCCATCATTATAGTCGGTAAATATGTCATATTTCATCAATACTTGTGTAATGCAAGGAAGTTTTATCTTTTTTAAAGATAAATATTTCAACTTTAAATATCTTTTCAAATATTTGTCATTAAAGTATATATTCTGAAAATAATCATGTATTTTATTTACCCCAAAGTAGAGCACGAATATCATAGTGTCATATCCTGTGATTAGTAATTTATTTTGCACCCCATACTCATTCCTTGAAGATTATTTACATTCACTCCTCGCTTGATAAATTCAAGATCTTTTGAGTACATGAAAATATATTTTAGAATTATAGTATTCAAATGGAATTAGTAGCGTATAGCTAGCTCTAAGCAGAACTACTACTGTACCAGTAACCAGTAAAACATTTTAATTAACATTTCAGATCAGGTTAGAATTGAGACCACAAAAATCCAGTAGCATTTCTATCACATTCGTCTATAGTTGAACCATTTAGAATGTCTCTTAAATGTTACCCAAGCACACATGTTTGTGGAGACTAAAGTTATTATCAATAGAAAGCAACAAGGCCACATGGGTTTATTTCACCATATATGACAGGACTTTCTAAGTGAGGAGAAAGACATCAGATTAGTGATGTGAAAGGAATTAGATTCTCTGAATCTTTATCCTGGGAATGTGTGTGTGTAATACTAGATAAGAGAGAAAATTAGGTCTGGAGTCAGTACATTAGACAGCAGAGGGTTAGAAAGGCGGAATCCAAGAGCTAACAGCTTTAGCCTATGGATACAAATAGCAAATACACAAACAATTCATTTCATGAGGATCCCGGGGATCCTGTAAATTACTATCCTCCCTTCTCATCCAGTATTGTTCTTCCGAAGAAATTACTATCTATTTGTTTGTGTTATATACAAGAAGGTACATTGGATTTTTCAGAGTACATAACAATGGTGTTCTTACAATTATTGTAAAGCCACATAGTTTTGGGCAAGTGCTTAATCTATCAGGGGGGGGGGGACTGTCTGGCGCCCCCCTTTCCCGGCAATTAAATGTTAACCGCATAGAATGTTACAGTATTACACTGTCATTTTACTCAAGGTAGCACTTTTACTAATGTAAAATGTAATAGCCCCATTGTTAGACTTATTCTCTGGAAGTTACACATTATTACATTTACCCTTGTTACACTTACTAAGTTTAATATACAAGGTTATTCTCAGGATGTTAACCTTCAAGCCATGTTAATCAAACCAGTACAGTGCATTGTTAACTTACATCATTAATGTAAATAAGTTATTTTACCCAGGATAAAAGTTTTACCAATGGTTATTACCTTATAGGGATGTATGTACTTTATATGGGAAAGTGATCACTAATTAGCCATTGTAATACCAATCTTTGGACAGCGTTGACTAACTGGCCTTCATTTATTACAGCCAAATCTTCCATCCATAAGGCGGATGGTGTTAGATGGGTTAATATAAAATAGTCATAACTTGTAATTATAGTTATGTAATTATAGTTAATGTTGCAGATGTCATAAGATAAACAAGTAAGAACCTTTCATGCAGTGAGAACTTACATACAATATGTAAACTTTCTATATTTAAATTTTAATTTATAATGAAGAAAATGGAGTTAAATGTAATGAAATAATTAAACAGAGTACGACAATGTTATTTATTAACAAAAAATTAAGGAAAATGAAATAAACTTGTGCTCTAAATATATAATTTTTAACAAATCAAATAAATTGAATATGCAATCTCTGTACCTACTAATTAATATGTATGTCAGCGACCACAGACCTTTCGCATATAAACTGTATGGCTGTGACATGAACCCTCACATTTATATCTCGAGTGTATAGATGTTACCAGTTTCATTTAACATCTAAGTGAACAAAAGGTAAAAAATAGATAATAATCGACAGTTTTAAAAATCCGAAAATATGGTGTTGGATACAATGAGGAACTTAAAAAAAGATTTAACTAATAATAGTAATATTGAAAGAACTAGAACAAATAGAAGAACAAACAACTGATACTTAATATTATTGAGCAGATATATAAATATACAAAGTGACCATATATTAAAAGTTACACTTACCAACCAACGCACACACTTTTGCTTTTAATTAAAGGGTTGGTGAAATAGCACATGTATGCATATGTGAATGTCTAGCTTCGGCAAAGCTACATCATCCGGGGAGGATGGAGTTACTTACGGCATACTGCGTATGCTTCTGCTAGTTCCAGGTAATCCCTTGCTTGAATTGTATAATATGAGCTATGTAACTGGGGAGCTTCTAAAGTCATGGACCAACAGTCTTATTATTCCCATTCCTAAACCATACCAGCAGAGTGCTTTTCGCCCAATCTCCCTCACTAGTTGTCTCTGTAAGTGTCTTGAGGCATAACTGTGACGTGCTTATCTCTGAAGCACGTCATATAAAACAGATATAGTGAATGACACAGATATAGTGAAATAATCAATGATGAAGTCCGAGTTTGTCTCCTGTGGATTCCTTCCCATATTGGTCTCCTAATGCATGATAGAACTGATGAGTTAGCCAAGACTTTTGCTCGTTTTTTCGACTACCTAACCTCCCTAACCTAACCTAACCTAACCTAACTTTTTCGGCTACCTAACGTAACGTAACCTATAAAGATAGGTTAGGTTAGGTAGGGTTGGTTAGGTTCCGTCATATATCTATGTTAATTTTAACTCCAATAAAACAAAATTGACCTCATACATAAGGAAATGGGTAGCTTTATCATTTCATAAGAAAAAATAGAGAAAATATATTAATTCAGGAAAACTTGGCTTATTAGGCAAATCGGGCCTTGCATAGTAGGCTGAGATGTGCGTTCTGGCTACTAGGTACGACATATATATATATATATATATATATATATATAATATATATATATATATATATATATATATATATATATATATATATATATATATATATATATGTCGTACCTAGTAGCCAGAACGCACTTCTCAGCCTACTATTCAAGGCCCCGACTTGCCTAATAAGCCAAGTTTTCCTGAATTAATTATATTTACTATAATTTTTTTCTTATGAAATGATAAAGCTACCCTTTTCTTATGTATTAGGTCAATTTTATTTATTGGAGTTAAAATTAACGTAGATATATGACCGAACCTAACCAACCCTACCTAACCTAACCTAACCTATCTTTATAGGTAGGTTAGGTTAGGTAGCCGAAAAAAGCTAGGTTAGGTTAGGTTAGGTAGGTTAGGTAGTCGAAAAACATTAATTCATGAAAACTTGGCTTATTAGGCAAATCGGGCCTTGAATAGTAGGCTGAGAAGTGCGTTCTGGCTACTAGGTACGACATATATATATATATACTATATATATATATATATATATATATATATATATATATATATGTCGTACCTAGTAGCCAGAACGCACTTCTCAGCCTACTATGCAAGGCCCGATTTGCCTAATAAGCCAAGTTTTCATGAATTAATGTTTTTTCGACAACCTAACCTACCTAACCTAACCTAACCTAACTTTTTCGGCAACCTAGCCTAACCTAACCTATAGAGATAGGTTAGGTTAGGTTAGGTAGGGTTGGTTAGGTGTTAGGTAGTCGAAAAACAATTAATTCATGAAAAATTGGCTTATTAGGCAAATCGGGCCTTGCATAGTAGGCATAGAAGTGCGTTCTGGCTACTAGGTACGACATATATATATATATATATATATATATATATATATATATATATATATATATATATATATATATATACAATCTTTGGACAACACCCACCAGTGGGACTCGAACCCAGAAAGCACAACTACCTTCCAGTAGCTGGCATAACTAGTATGCTTTAACCCACTACGCCATCAGACCTTACAAAAGAAGTAGATAGTTCGAGATATATATATCTCAAACATCTCTACCTCCCGAAGGCACCAGATGAGTGAGGGGTCAGTCTGCAATTTTCGTCAAGCCACTGTCAATGTGAGAGAACTCGTGTCCAGCTTATAAGCCTATACTTGCATAAACCACAAGTGAACCTTTGGTGGTTGAACCAACAACCTTTGGTGTTGTCCAAAGATTGTTTATCTTCACTTGTGGTTTATGCAAGTATAGGCTTATATATATATATATATATATATATATATATATATATATATATATATATATATATATATATATTATTAAATATGACCGAAAAAGTAAGATTAATAATTCTAACACGAATTTTCTCAATCTTTCGTACATTACGCTTCACTGTTGGAGGTAAATCAAAAATCACTTCTCCAAAATTCATTTTTATTTCTAGTCTGACGCGACACGGGCGCGTTTCGTAAAACTTATTACAGTTTCAAAGACTTCACAAATACACAACTGATTAGAACTTACTTCTTGATGTGTAGTGCCTCGCAAACGTCAAGCCGCCTGCTATCGCTGTATCTATCGATGATTTCTGTGTTGTTTTACTCTGATTTCTAGAAATCCTAGGATTTCTAGAAATCCTAGTAAACACACAGAAATCATCGATAGATACAGCGATAGCAGGCGGCTTGACGTTTGCGAGGCACTACACATCAAGAAGTCAACACCAGCAATCAACAGCCAATTATTGCACAACTATATTCTACCACCTCAAGACTCCACTCCAATATAGAAGCATCAAGATATATGGACCAATAGGCTTTCTACAAACACTTCTATTCAATACCCATTGTTTCTGTTCTGTCTTGTGTTGATACTTTTAATACCCTATTAATATCCCATCTTGTTCTGTCCTGTGTTAATGCCACATCACCCTTTCCCACCTCACTCAAATGTAGATATAAACTCAGAGATACGTAAGTTCTAATCAGTTGTGTATTTGTGAAGTCTTTGAAAATGTAATAAGTTTTACGAAACGCGCCCGTTGTCGCGTCAGACTAGAAATAAAAATGAATTTTGGAGAAGTGATTTTTGATTTACCCTTCCAACAGTGAAGCGTAATGTACGAAAGATTGAGAAAATTCGTGTTTAGAATTATTAATCTTACTTTTTCGGTCATATTTAATAATATATGTCTACAGGAAAGACTGCTACCAAAATATACTAATATATATATATATAGGGGGGTACCACCACTGGTGTAATTATAGGGACCCACAGCCTCAGAGAAGGGAACACAGAGCACTCAGGGAAAAACTTGACATTTAACTCTGAATACGAAAGAGTGTTCACTTCTCCTACCACCCCCTTTTTTTTTATTATGATGTACACTTTATTATGCAAGGTTATACAGTTACATATCTGATTTTATACAAAAAATGAACATTAAGAGGACACAAGAAAAAGTTCACTTCCTAGAGGCTGTAGATTTCCTCGAACTCCTCCGACGCCGGGCAGGAACCGAGGATGCAGCGGGCATTTCCCCTCTGGATCGCGACACTGAGGCGCTGAAAGAGAAAACTTGCTGCTCTAGGGTCTCTTGTGGTGTCAATGAGCTTGGAACCAAGATCCTTAAGAAACCTTCTTGCACTCTCACCCCATGGGCCTAGGGTCTCAGACCCTATTGGAACGAAATTGTACCTTTGATCTAATTGCCTGTACTTGACTGACTTTTGTTTTTCTCTGTGTGTCGCTGCGGCTCCTGCCGTGCCGGCAGAGAGGGTGATGTATGTCGTTGCCAGGGTGGATACGCAAGTATAGTCCCATGCTAACTGCCTGCCACCCTTCCACGGACGCAGTGTGATTCCGTCTGGTCGGCCGGCAAAGCTAACAGAGTCACGGTTCAGTAGGTTGCGGGGCTCTCTCTCCGCTGGACACTGAGCAGAGGCAAGGCTTCTTTTAATGATGTCGTTGACTTCGTCGTGTCTAGTGTGCCAACCACCCGATTTTCCACAGTGCAGGCCATGCAATCCATATTCGTCAGCATCTGCCTCGCCGCAAATACACCTGTGAACAGTGTGGATAGGGGCAGCAATATATATATATATATATATATATATATAATATATATATATATATATATATATATATATATATATATATATATATATATATATATATATATATATTTATATATATATATTTTCACTAGGTGCTTGTCTCCTAGTATACATATATATCCACTAGGTGCTTCACTGGGTGTCCTGTTTGCAAACTTCTACATGGGTACCATCGAGCAAAAAGTCTTAGTCGACATGAACTTGAAACCGGCCATATACTGCAGGTATGTTGACGACGTTTTTACACAGGTACCTGATGTCACACATCTGCAGGAGCTGAAGGAGGCATTTGAGCAGTGTTCCGAGCTGCGTTTCACTTACGAGATGGAAAAGGATGGGAAGCTGCCCTTTCTAGATGTAACAGTCATGGAAAAGAGCGGAGGTTTCCACACTGCAGTCTACACTAAGGAAACGAACATAGGAATGTGCCTAAATGCCAACAGCGACTGCCCAGACAGGTACAAGAGGAGTGTTGTTAACGCATATGTCGACCGTGCTCTCAGCCACAGCTCAGAATGGAAGCAAGTCGACGAAGAACTCTGTAGGGTAAGGCAGGTCCTAGTCAACAACGGCTTCTCCAATGGTTTCGTCGAAGACATCATAAGAAGGAAAGTGAAACGCCATGCAACCTCTGAAGAGACAACTAACACAACACCTATACCCCCTATTAGACTATTTTACAGGAACTTCTTTTTCACAGCTCGTAAAACGGAGGAAAGGGTCCTGAAAGATATTGTTAATAGAAACGTTATCCCTACAGACAAAAATCAGAGGATACAACTAACGATTTACTATATAACCAGAAAAACGGCCAGCCTACTCATGAGAAACTCTCCAGACAAAAAGCAGAACGCTTTAAAAGAGACCAACGTCGTCTATGCCTTCAAATGCCCACTTGGGGACTGTAAGCTCCAAAAAACCCAGTATATAGGCAAGACAACAACACCTCTTTCTAGGCGTTTAACGATGCATAAGCAACAGGGCTCCATTAAGGAACATATAATCTCTTCCCACAACCAAACCATCGCCAGAGAAATCCTAGTAAACAACACAGAAATCATCGATAGATACAGCGATAGCAGACGGCTTGACGTTTGCGAGGCACTGCACATTAAGAAGTCAACACCAGCAATCAACAGCCAATTAATGCACAACTATATTCTACCCACCTCAAGACTCCGCTCCAATATAGAAGCATCAAGAAATATGGACCAATAGGCTTTCTACAATCACTTCCATTTCCATACCCATTGTTTCGTGTTCTGTCTTGTGTTGATGAAATTAATACCCTATTAAATACCACCTCACCCCATCCCCCTCACTCAAATGTAGATATAAACAAATCGTAGATATATAATTCTATTCAGTTGTGTATGTGTAAAGTCTTTGAAAATGTAATAAGTTTTACGAAACGCGCTCAAGTGTCGCGTCAGACTAGAAATAAAAATGAATTTTGGAGAATTGATTTTTGAATTACCTCCAACAGTGAAAAGAAATGTACGAAAGATTGAGACAATAGTGATTGGAACAAGAAATCTAATCCAAACAACGTGTTGAATCTGTCGTCCAAAACGATATGTGAAAATATGGTTACTGCTTTGGGTTATGGTATGTCTTTTGCCATTTCAAATCAACCTTCTGCAGTTTAAAATTGCTAGTTCATTGTTACAGCTTGAAAAACATAACTCTCTGTCTTCACAAAACCTAAACCTGGTTAATGGTATTGTTTATGGTTCAATGTTGACGCCCCAAATAAACAATTTTCCCGAAAGATTCAGACGAAGCTTACAGGAGTTAAGAGCCGACCCTTCCATTCATATAACAAAGGCTGATAAATCCAGCACTATTGTTATTCTAAACAAGGAGGAATACTATTTCGAAAATGACATGATTTCCTCCTAGATTCTTCAACGTACACTAAGCTTAGGAAAAATCCTCTTGAGGACATCATCAAGTTCTTCAATAGTAGCTTGAGGAAGTTGTTAAGTAAACATAAAGATCTTCTTAATCAATTTACTACTTCATCACCTCATTACCATATCTATATGGACTTGTCCAAGACGCATAAGCCTAACAATCCCATGAGAACTATCATCAGTTCTGTGGGAGCCATTTCTTACAAACTCTCCAAATGGCTTACCAAAATCTTGTCCCCATTGTTAGGAACTATCTCCTCTTCGCATTTGACAAATTCTCTTGATTTAGTTAACAAATTGAAAAGTGTTCCTGTCACTCCTGATGTAAAGTTAATCAATTTTGACGTTTGCTTCCTTGTTCACAAAGGTACCGGTCGATGATATTCTCGATTATCTTGCTCGTGAACTAATGAGCCATGACTTACCTCTTTCTGCTGATATTATTGTCAGTCTTGTTAAGTTGTGCATTAAAGAATGTAAATTTACCTTAAATAATGAGTATTATTTACAGACTTTTGGAATGGCAATGGGGAATCCTCTATCGCCATTGCTCTCAAACCTGTACATGGAATTCTTTGAAAAGAAATTTGTTTCAAAAATAACTCCTGGAATCATTCCTTGGTTTAGATATGTTGATGATATCTTGTGTATTTGGCCTTCAGATGTAAACACAGACGAATTTGTAGCCAAACTTAATGACCAAGTCACCTTCATAAAATTTACTATGGAGACTGAAATTGATAAATGTTTGCCATTCTTAGATGTGCTTATTCATAGGGAAAACTCTTCATTAAAGTTTAGTGTTTACAGAAAACCTACGAACAATTTATCCTTATGTTCATTATTTTTTCAGGGCATAGATACAATGTAAAAAAGTCAATTTTTTCTTCTATGTATCTAAGAGCTCTTCGAGTTGTGAGTCCAGAATTCTTAGACGAAGAATTTAAGAATATTGATTCGATTGGTCTTAAGCCTTTGTTACCCACTGAATTTTTTTGGAAGTTTGTCGTAACAAAGCACGTCGTACATATTATAATAATGTATGCAGTGAAAGGATTCGCCCAAAGAATGTGTTATGTTTACCATATTTCTCTGGGTTTGAGAATATTGTCAAGGCCTTGAAACTTTTTAATATAGATGTAATGTTTAGCTACGAAAACACTGTTTGGTAAGCTATTAGTTAGGAACAGCCCTCGTAGTGATAATTGCGTCATTTATAAAATACCTTGTAAGGAATGTAATAAGTTCTATGTCGGCAAACATCTAAAGATTTAAAATGTAGAATATCGCAACATAAATACTCTGTAAGACATGGCCAATTGTCTAATGCTTTGTTTGTGCATTTGTTAGAAAAAGCTCACCAAATTGATTGGGAGAGTGCTTCTTCAATAACAAATTGTAAAAGCACCTATAACAGAAACATAATTGAATCTGCTTTGATACAGATCACCAAAGAAAGTAATTTGAATATTAGCAGTGGTCTATATAACTTAGATCCATTTCTAATAGATCAGCTAAAGGGCGATTTAAGTAGGATCATTGAAAAACATTTGTCTCACTAATTCATTGTATATATTTACCTCTTTATGTTATAATTACCTATGTATTATGCTTGTATGTCTGCTGTATCAGATGGGCCATTGGGCTACATCGGATGGGCCAATTGGGTGCATCTGATGGGCCAATGGGCCGTCTGCGTTGTCCAAGTATTGTACCTCACCCCACTTCACCACTCTCTCCTGCCTATTTATACCCATCACTCGATCTGTAAAATCATTCCTTCTGAAGATGTATTTAATATACGAAAGTACTTAAGGAAATTTCCTGTTTCATTTTCCTCCGTGGTCTGACATTGTCATAAAAGACAGTCAATTTAACACAAAGGGACACAGGTGGAAACTGAGTGCCCAAATGAGCCACAGAGATATTAGAAAGAACTTTTTTAGTGTCAGAGTGTTTGACAAATGGAATGCATTAGGAAGTGATGTGGTGGAGGCTGACTCTATACACAGTTTCAAGTGTAGATATGATAGAGCCCAGTAGGCTCAGGAATTGTACACCTGTTGATTGACGGTTGAGAGGCGGGACCAAAGAGCCAGAGCTCAACCCCCGCAAACACAACTAGGTGAGTATATATTTTAGTATATTTTGGTAGCAGTCTTTCCTGTAGACATATATTATTAAATATGACCGAAAAAGTAAGATTAATAATTCTAACACGAATTTTCTCAATCTTTCGTACATTACTTTTCACTGTTGGAGGTAAATCAAAAATCAATTCTCCAAAATTCATTTTTATTTCTAGTCTGACGCGACACGAGCGCGTTTCGTAAAACTTATTACATTTTCAAAGACTTTAGTTTACAAATACACAACTGAATAGAACTGATTGATTGATGATTGATGAAGATTAAGCCACCCAAGAGGTGGCACGGGCATGAATAGCCCGTAAGTGGTGGCCCTTTCGAGCCATTACCAGTATCAAAAGATGATACTGGAGATCTGTGGAGGCGCAACTGCACCCTGCGTGACGGGAGATGTCTCCCGGACCAAGTGGTGACCAAATGGTGGAATAGAACTTACGCATCTCCGATTTTATATCTACACTTGAGTGAGGTGGCATTAATTAGGTATTAATATCAACACAAGACAGAACAAGAGGTGGCATTAATAGGGTATTAATTTCATCAACACAAGACAGAACACGAAACAATGGGTATTGAATAGAAGTGTTTGTAGAAAGCCTATTGGTCCATATTTCTTGATGCTTCTATATTGGAGCGGAGTCTTGAGGTGGGTAGAATATAGTTGTGCATTAATTGGCTGTTGATTGCTGGTGTTGACTTCTTGATGTGTAGTGCCTCGCAAACGTCAAGCCGCTTGCTATCGCTGTATCTATCGATGATTTCTGTGTTGTTTACTAAGATTTCTCTGGCGATGGTTTGGTTGTGGGAAGAGATTATTATGTTTCCTTAATGGAGCCCTGTTGCTTATGCATCGTTAAACGCCTAGAAAGAGATGTTGTTGTCTTGCCTATATACTGTTTTTTTTGGAGCTTACAGTCCCCAAGAGGGCATTTGAAGGCATAGACGACGTTAGTCTCTTTTAAAGCGTTCTGTTTTGTGTCTGGAGAGTTTCTCATGAGTAGGCTGGCCGTTTTTCTGGTTTTATAGTAAATCGTCAGTTGTGTCCTCTGATTTTTGTCTGTAGGGATAACGTTTCTATTAACAATATCTTCAGGACCCTTTCCTCCGTTTTATGAGCTGTGGAAAAGAAGTTCCTGTAAATAGTCTAATAGGGGGTATAGGTGTTGTGTTAGTTGTCTCTTCAGAGGTGCATGGCGTTTCACTTTCCTTCTTATGATGTCTTCAATGAAACCATTGGAGAAGCGTTGTTGACTAGAACCTGCCTTACCCTACAGAGTTCTTCGTCGACTTGCTTCCATTCTGAGCTATGGCTGAGAGCACGGTCGACATATGCGTTAAACAACACTCCTCTTGTACATGTCTGGGCAGTCGCTGTTGGCATTTAGGCACATTCCTATGTTCGTTCCTTAGTGTAGACTGCAGTGTGGAAACCTCCGCTCTTTTCCATGACTGTTACATCTAGAAAGGGCAGCTTCTCATCCATTTTCCATCTCGTAAGTGAAACGCAGCACGGAACTCTGCTCAAATGCCTCCTTCAGCTCCTGCAGATGTCTGACATCAGGTACCTGTGTAAAAATGTCGTCAACATACCTGCAGTATATGGCCGGTTTCAAGTTCATGTCGACTAAGACTTTTTGCTCGATGGTACCCATGTAGAAGTTTGCAAACAGGACACCTAGGGGAGAACCCATGGCGACCCCAACTACTTGCTTATAATGTGCCCATCCGGGGCTCAAGAAGGGTGCCTCTTTAGTACAAGCTTGGAGTAGTTTCCTCAGAATATTTTCTGGTATGTCAAGAGGAGTACAGGCTGGATCACGATACACTCTGTCTATATATATATATATATATATATATATATATATACAGAGTGATCACGATACACTCTGTATATATATATATATATATATATATTATATATATATATATATTATTATATATATATATATATATATATATATGCGAACAAGCCTGAATGGTCCCCAGGACATATGCAACTGAAAACTCACACCCCAGAAGTGACTCGAACCCATACTCCCAGAAGCAACGCAACTGGTATGTACAAGACGCCTTAATCCACTTGACCATCACGACCGGACAAAATGAGGTGATAGCCGAGGCTATATGAACCACCCCACCGCCGGCACTCGGATAGTTATCTTGGGCATAGCATTTTACCAAATCACCTCATTCTTTGGGGCACACGTGAGGAACACAAATGCGAACAAGCCTGAATGGTCCCCAGGACATATGCAACTGAAAACTCACACCCCAGAAGTGACTCGAACCCATACTCCCAGAAGCAACGCAACTGGTATGTACAAGACGCCTTAATCCACTTGACCATCACGACCGGACAAAATGAGGTGATAGCCGAGGCTATATGAACCACCCCACCGCCGGCACTCAGATAGTTATCTTGGGCATAGCATTTTACCAAATCACCTCATTCTTTGGGGCACACGTGAGGAACACAAATGCGAACAAGCCTGAATGGTCCCCAGGACATATGCAACAGAAAACTCACACCCCAGAAGTGACTCGAACCCATACTCCCAGAAGCAACGCAACTGGTATGTACAAGACGCCTTAATCCACTTGACCATCACGACCGGACAAAATGAGGTGATAGCCGAGGCTATATGAACCACCCCACCGCCGGCACTCGGATAGTTATCTTGGGCATAGCATTTTACCAAATCACCTCATTCTTTGGGGCACACGTGAGGAACACAAATGCGAACAAGCCTGAATGGTCCCCAGGACATATGCAACTGAAAACTCACACCCCATTTTGGAAGGAGGCATTTTGTCCGGTCGTGATGGTCAAGTGGATTAAGGCGTCTTGTACATACCAGTTGCGTTGCTTCTGGGAGTATGGGTTCGAGTCACTTCTGGGGTGTGAGTTTTCAGTTGCATATGTCCTGGGGACCATTCAGGCTTGTTCGCATTTGTGTTCCTCACGTGTGCCCCAAAGAATGAGGTGATTTGGTAAAATGCTATGCCCAAGATAACTATCCGAGTGCCGGCGGTGGGGTGGTTCATATAGCCTCGGCTATCACCTCATTTTGTCCGGTCGTGATGGTCAAGTGGATTAAGGCGTCTTGTACATATCAGTTGCGTTGCTTCTGGGAGTATGGGTTCGAGTCACTTCTGGGGTGTGAGTTTCAGTTATATATATATATATATATATATATATATATATATATATATATATATATTATATATATATATATATATATATTATATATATAATATATATATATATATATATATATATATACATATATATATGTGTGTATATCACGAAAATAAACACGTGATTAAGAATGTGACAATGTCAGACCACGGAGGAAAAATGAAACAGGAAATTTCCTTAAGTACTTTCGTATATTAAATACATCTTCAGAAGGTCCACTTCAGAAGGACCTTCTGAAGATGTATTTAATATACGAAAGTACTTAAGGAAATTTCCTGTTTCATTTTTCCTCCGTGGTCTGACATTGTCACATATATATATATATTATATATAATATATTATATATATATATATATATATATATATATATATATATATATATATATGTCGTACCTAGTAGCCAGAACGCACTTCTCAGCCTACTATGCAGGGCCCGATTTGCCTAATAAGCCAAGTTTTCATGAATTAATTGTTTTTCGACTACCTAACCTACCTAACCTAACCTAACCTAACTTTTTCGGCTACCTAACCTAACCTAACCTATAAAGATTGGTTAGGTTAGGTTAGGTAGGGTTGGTTAGGTTCGGTCATATATCTACGTTAATTTTAACTCCAATAACAAAAAATTTAGCTCATACATAATGAAATGGGTAGCTTTATCATTTCATAAGAAAAAAATTAGAGTAAATATATTAATTCAGGAAAACTTGGCTTATTAGGCAAATCGGGCCTTGCATAGTAGGCCGAGAAGTGCGTTCTGGCTACTAGGTACGACATATATATATATATATATATATATATATATATATATATATATATATATATATATATATATGTATATGTATATATAAGTTTCGTAAAACTTATTACATTTTCAAAGACTTTAGTTTACAAACACACAACTGAAACTGAATAGAGCTTACACATTTTCGAGTTTATATCTACATTTGGGTGAGGTGGATGAGGTGAAAACAAACTTTCAACAATGGGTATTGAATGGGTATTAAATTCAAACACAAGACAGAACACGAAACAATGGGTATTGAATGGAAGTAATTGTAGAAAGCCTATTGATCCATATTTCTTGATGCTTCTATATTGGAGCGGAGTCTTGAAGTGGGTAGAATATAGTTGTGCATTAATTGGCTGTTGATTGCTGGTGTTGACTTCTTGATGTGTAGTATCGCTGTATCTATCGATGATTTCTGTGTTGTTTGCTAAGATTTCTCTGGCGATGGTTTGTTTGTGGGAAGAGATTATATGTTCCTTAATGGAGCCCTGTTGCCTATGCATCGTTAAACACCTGGAAAGAGATGTTGTTGTCTTGCCTTTATATTGTTTTTTTTTAGGCTTACAGTCCCCAAGAGGGCATTTGAAGGCATAGACGACGTTGGTCTCTTTTAAAGCGTTCTGCTTTGTGTCTGGAGAGTTTCTCATGAGTAGGCTGGCCGTTTTTCTGGTTTTATAGTAAATCGTCAGTTGTATCTTCTGATTTTTGTCTGTAGGGATAACGTTTCTACTGACAATATCTTTCAGGACTCTTTCCTCCGTTTTATGGGCTGTGGAAAAGAAGTTCCTGTAAAATAGTCTAATAGGGGGTATAGGTGTTGTGTTAGTTGTCTCTTCAGAGGTTGCATGGCGTTTCACTTTCCTTCTTATGATGTCTTCCACGAAAGTATTGGAGAAGCCGTTGTTGAAAGTGAAAGCCTGTGCTCCTTGGACACTTCGTTCTGAGTAGCTAAATCTGAAACAACAACAACAGCAGAACAATGGATACGAAGAGAGCTTTGTTAGGGCAGGCAGTGAGTAATGCAGTGTACACATGTATATTATACACATTATATGTATATTATAGCTTAATATACACTGTGTATATTAAGCTGTACTAGTGTAAGCTATATTAGTGTACGTGTACTCTAAAATCATGTACAACACTTGCATAATCCAGTAATACCTAATGTTAAAAATTATGTTTTTATAGTATTTCCTAAATCACGTACGTAGCTTTAATGTGTATGTTAGTCGTATGTTTCTCTATTAAAAATATATTTAATACGACTTGTACGCTCAGCAACAGCACATTGTGTTACATTTTTCACTATGAAGTCCAGAAAAACAAATGTCTAAATTAATTAAATTGAGCATAAATCCTCATTCAAAGACCCGCGGCCCGTGATGGGTTGGATTGTTGAGGTCTTGATCTGACGCGGTCAACCTGTCAGCGGTCAACTGCCAGCCTGGAGTTATATCATACTTCTAAGATTATTACCTCTGTAAATCCCTTGACCAACGCTGTCTCCTTACACAGCTGACCCACAGCACTAGCCATTCAATCTACTCATATGCTGGAACGACTTAGCAATTTTTTTAACTAAATGCATAATTTTTTTAGGTGACAACACTATATTAGTGACATATGAAAGTGTAGTAAAGGTAAATAGGACACTGGATCTATTCACTAGTATATTAAACAGGGTGGGACTCAATACTTCTCCCTGAGGTTCAAGTTCAAGTAAATTCATTGCGAAACGTACATCTCAAATGGATAGAGTATATTAAGCTATTTCTACCCCCTTCTACTTCAAGTCCCTCAAGGGACGCACAAATCTGCTAAGTACTTTACTACTTTACCAGAATTGAAGGACGAATTTGTATTTATTATTGCATAATTCTTAAGTGTGTTACTGCTGTCCACCATTACCATTCTCTCAAATTTTTCATCATGTGTTCATCTGATAAGAACAGTCTGTTCATCTCAGCCTCCAAACTCTCATGGGGTATATAAGTTCCCTTTAACACCAAGATTCCCATTTTTTAGATATTTAGATAATGATGATTAGATAATTACTCATCGCCTCTCTCCTGTGCTAGGTAAGTCCACTACGGGCTCACCATTGCCCGTGCTACTTGGAACATTTTGTTCCCAGTAGCTGAATCTAAAACAACAAGAACAACAACCAAGATTAGTTACAGGCTATTCATGCCCGTGCCACCTCTTGAATGGCTTTATCCTCATCAATCAATCCCCAAGATTAGCTAGAAGCCCCATCTCTTCCTGGTCTATAAAAGGGTCTGTTGACCAGACCACACACTAGAAGGTGAAGGAATGACGACGTTTCGGTCCGTCCTGGACTCTATTTCTGTCTGTCTCCGTCTCTGATAAAAGGGTCTGTTTCCAAACTTAGTTTAGTCACTTAACAGGAGTCATAAGCAGCGTGAATACGGTGAGCATCATATTGCAGTCTGAGGTAAGCTAAACAATTGTGTTATGCATGTTGTTGTTTTAGATTCAGCTACTCGGAACATAAGTTCCGAGTAGCTGAAGACTACACCACGATATAGCTTACCACTACACCACGTCGCAGTCTCCGTGGTGTAGTGGTAAGACACTCGCCTGGCGTTCCGCGAGCGCTATGTCATGGGTTCGTATCCTGGCCGGGGAGGATTTACTGGGCGCAATTCCTTAACTGTAGCCTCTGTTTAACGCAACAGTAAAATGTGTACTTGGATGAAAAAACGATTCTTCGCGGCAGGAGATCGTATTCCAGGGACCATAGGATTAAGGACTTGCCCGAAACGCTACGCGTACTAGTGGCTGTACAAGAATGTAACAACTCTTGTATATATCTCATAAAAAAAAAAAAATGGTGAGCCCGTAGTGGACTTACCTGGCACAGGAGCGGGGCAAGTAGCACGGGCTATGGTTAGCCTCGTCTGGTGTGTTGTGTTATGCACCAGAAGAAATGTTAAATACCTTTGTTTTCCATTTTATTTAAATGTTTATAGTTGGATAGAGTTTTGTGATATGTGTAGTGCAAGTGAGATGTGATCATTTCTGTCCGGTCAGGAAAGAAATGGTTTCCGTGTTTCCTATCACCTAATGCTCCTGTCCAGCTAGCAGTAAATAGGTAGCCAGGAGCTACCTTGTTGTGGGGTTGCATCCTGGGGAGTCAGGAAATAGACCTTGTGGGGAGGAGGGAACCCGATATAACATAACATGTATATTTACACTGGCTGCCAGTCCCCCGACACAATGAATTACTATTATTATTATTATCATTATTATTATTGAATGAAAGTTAAGAAAAGTCTCAACACATGTTTAAGTGTAATATTAAATGAAAATAAGAGGGTTGTCGATTTGTGGAACCAATTACCACGTAAAATAATATAATATAATAGTCGGATACCTTGATTGTTTCAAGTGTAGGTTAGACATATATATGAATGAGTTTGGATGAATATAAATAGGAGCTGCCTCGTATGGGCCAATAGGCCGTCTGTAGTTTCCTTGATTTTTAGGTTCTTTATTTACTGCATATGTTATCTGAAGCTGAATTGCATTTGTAGATTTGCTTCCAAATAAGATGTAGTAGGTCTTTTTTATGTTAAGTGTTAGTTTGTTGGTTGACATCCATAAGTGGACTTTTTTTAGTTCATTATTAACAACATTATTTAGTGTGTGCGAATAATTTTGTTGACACAGTTTACATTTGGTCAGGTCTACATCAGCAGATAATGCGAATTCCCAGAGATACTTGAACTGGCGTTACTCTTGTTTTTTTAAGGATATCAGGGAAGGTATGACACTCAAGGGATTTGTTGAACAGCAGAGCTATAGGTGGCGCAAGGGCTATCTCTATGCCCTGATCAAGTGATATATCTCCTTTCTTAACTTTACCTATAAGGTTCTTCAGATCCTTTGTTATCCACTTTGGATCATTAGTATTCGATCTGGATCTGTAGTATATGGTATACTACATTCCTGGGCTTTGCTAGAATATTTTTAAATAGGTTATATTTTGAATCCACATCGAAAACCCCCTTTTACGTCACCTATCACCTATTTCAGAATGTAAATTATATATTATTTATGCACATATAATGTAATGAGTGTAAGTGACAGCGTTGTTGAACAGACCACCAACGATAGGAGGCCTGGTCAAACCAGGCCCCTGGGGACGTTGATCCGCGTAACCTTGGAAAGAAAAAGTAACCACAAGGTAAAGTAATCCTCCCCTGGGGCGATACACTTCCCAACCTTAATTGTCATCTTTATGTTTAACATTACTCTTCATGTTTTAGAAATTTTCTATCATTTTATTCCAGGATGGTTGAGGCAGTTGATAGTGGTAAGGTTTGTGATGTTGTGTACCTTGACTTTAGCAAAGCTTTTGATACAGTGCCACATGAAAGTCTGATTAAAAAGATAGAAGCTTATGGAATTGGGGTGCTATATTAAGTTGAATTAGGGCATGACTATACCAAAGGAAACAATGTTAGTATCAATGGGGTTAAGTCAGAGTGGGAAAATGTTGTAAGTAGAGTGCCTCAAAGCTATGTCCTGGGACCACTGCAACTCATAATATATATAAAGGATTTATATTGAGGTTTGAGCAGTAACATTGCAAATTTGCCGATGATACAGAAATCGGGAGTGAAATAAGCTCAGAAAAAGACTCACTATCAATTCAAGATGATCTAAATAGGGTTTTGAATGGTCAAAGGATTGGCAGATGCAGTTTAATGCTGACAAATGTAAGGTTTTGAGGCTAGGTAATGATGATAGAGTTACAAGATATTTACTAGATGGTATTGAGATTGCGAAGTAATATTGCGAAAGGGATCTGGGGGTTATGATTAGTAAGAATTTAGTAAGAATTAGTAAGAAGTAAGAATTAGTTTTGAATTAGTAAGAAAGCAAGGAACCCATCCTCCTGAAATTTAATTTAGTTTAAAATTCATTGTATCGGGGGACAGGAAGCCGGAGTGTATTTATACACGTTAGGCTTTTATCAAGGCCACCCACTACGTCCCCAGGGAGGAATTACTGACCCCATCCAGGATGCAACTCCACAACAAACTGGCTAACTCCTGAGTACCAACTTACTGGTAGATGAACAGATGCATTAGGTGAAAAGAAATATGTCCCACCCGGAATACTCGTATCACATTAGCAACCTTCCACGACTCACTTGCATATTGCCTGACTCTTGGTTTATGATGGTATGCAGGCTGTGACCTTTCAATTAGATTTCCTGGGAGGGGTTGTATATAGGTAAGTGTAGTGTGGGCAGTGTTGTCAAGGGAGATGGTGTAATTGTTACATTCACCTTGCAAGTTGAACTGGTAGCAATGCTGGTGCCCCTTAAAATGATTGAAAACATTATAGTAGACAGCTAAATATTTTCAGACTCAATTTCTTAACTACTAGCATTAAATAGATTACAATCAAACAATGACGTACCTGTTTCCAAAGCTAGACATACATATATCACATATATATGTTTTCCGTCACATATATATGCATACATATGCGCTATTTCACCATCCATGTAATTAAAAGCAAAACATAAGAACAAAGGTAACTGCAGAAGGTCTTTTGACCCATACGAGGCAGCTCCTATTTATAACCACCCAATCCCACTCATATACATGTCCAACCCACGCTTGAAACAATCGAGAGACCCCACCTCCACCACGTTACACGGTAATTGGTTCCACAAATAAACAACCCAGTTACCGAACCAGTATTTACCAAAGTCTATCATAAATCTAAACTTATCCAATTTATACCCATTGTTTCGTGTTCTCGATTAATCTCGATTGTTTCAAGCGTGGGTTGGACATGTATATGAGTGGGATTGGGTGTGCCAATAGGCCTTCTGCAGTTGCCCTTGTTCTTATGTTCTTATCTTATGTTCTGTCTTGTGTTGCTGTCACAAGTGTGTGTTGGTTGGTGTGTTTAACTTCTAGGTGAAGAGGCATCATATAACAATAATACTAATATTAATAACAATATTAATAACTAATCGAAGATTTTTACTTGCAAAAGAAATCTATTGGCATTTGCAAGAGAAACGCAATGTGTTTAAAGAGATCCCTCGTGGAGCTAAAGAAGACACATTTTATGTGGTTGACAATTCACATAATCTTAATAGGGGTGACAAAATACGAAGTAACTTTCCTGACGACTGTGGAGTGTGGAACAGTGCTAAAACTGCCACAGTGAACAGTTACTATGTATTGAACACTTAACAAAAGTTTGTGGGTGATATATATGAGAAATTATTTATTTTTTAATCGAGTTATGTTTAAAAGGAAAGTGCAGTGGGTACCCTTAGATCCACAGCCCTCCCCAGATACTATCATCAACATGCACAAGTATTACACAGTCCTCAAAGGTCAAGAATGCTTTAAAAAAAGAGTAACGGTTATTAAACAGATGCAGTCTGTAGCTATCGTAGAATACTCTAGCAAGTTTACAGGAGCTACCATGCATCGTAATTCCAAAAAAACTATTCCATATATTCGGACTAGGCCTGAAGTTTTAGAAAAGATAGGGGAGATGGTTAAGAGCCATCCTCCACGAGAGGTTTATCAAAATATGCTCATGGAAGATTCAGATTTAGCCCCACGAGACTTCAAGCAAATAAGGAATAAAAATACAATGAGAGGAAAAAAGGAATGTAAGCCTATCCATAGGCACAATGTTGCAGATGATCTTTTAACTGTAATTTGCATGTTAGACGGTCATGAATATGTAAAGGAGATAATTCATAAACAGAACAAAGTCCCCTGTGTGGTATTATATTCCAAGTGTGGGAACCGACCTGTGAGATTTATATTTATTTAATTTATATGAATTTATATTTACGTTAATTTATATACTTCGATAGCAATTTGTATAATGATAAGTGGACTGTATTTCTGCAATAATCTCTTAATCTCACAAATCGATCCTCTACACATTAGGGGGGGTTATTAAATTAATATATATGCAGCCAATCAAACTACAGTATTAACTACACATTATTAAACATTGAAGAGGTTCCTTATCTTATAGTACAGCAGGCTAGTCCACCAGGTATAACTAGGGTGTAGACACCAAATTATCCTCTTTGAGGTAGCTTCCATATCACCCAGTAACTGGTGCACAAATCTTGCTTCCTCGTCTTGACCTGTCAAAAGTGCGCTAGCTGTGAAGCCAGATACCTATATATGACAAGCTATATCAGAGAAAACTGTACATGGAACATTGAAGACCTGGCTTAATTACCTTTAGTTTGAGGCTTCCACGTGATCTAACCGGGTCACCCTATATCCTGACATTAATGGCCAAAAATGAATGATAAACGGGTTTCAGATAGACACTTAACTTGAATTTGTAGACAGCGTGTTGACAATGGTACACCTTTGGTTTCCATAACACTACGTCCAAGTAAATTAACAGGAGCCGAATTTGCTCCCGTGTGAGCCTCTGGTCAGTCTCAACAATGGCTGCCCTCCTTCCCCTCTGACGCCTGGCTTACATTGTCCACATTTCAGAAAGTGATAGAAGGGTCACATTTACTCTACTTTAATATTGATAATTAAGTTAATTTATATAAGATGTTTTATGATGGTAAAGTCCAAAGACTAATGTATTTAAGAATAATTCCCAGCAGAATAGCTGGTGAATTATAATAGTATGTGGTGATGATATCCCGTTTTCTATAGACGGTAATTCCACTACAAGTTACGTTTTCTATGGGTAACTTGTTTATACAACACAGCTATTATCTGTATGATTATTAAATGGTGTCGATTTTCCGACATAATTCCCCAGGGGCTGCTCACGGGTCGAAGTCCTAATTAGAACAGACGAACACCGATACTCCTCCTTCGAATTATTAGATTAATTTGATGTTAGTAGTTAGTAATCACACATTTATGTGTCTGTTCGTACAGGACGGATGTCCCGTACTAGAGTTGCAGGGGTTAGAAGTCTAATGCGATTTCATTTCCCTGTTAACTCTTGAAAGGCTAATATTCAAGCCTAATTACTTATTATTTAACCCAGAAGACTGAATGTGATCAAGTACTACAGTCAAGTATGATTCAGGGACTGCAGTGAGATCAGTGACATTAGATATAACTTGAAGTTTCTTCAGGTAACTGGTCACTGATATATAAACACTGAGGCCCATGGAATACATCTTGATTAAATAATAAATGTATCAAATCAGTCATCAGATTTATTGGGGTTTAATTTAGTTAATTGATTCAGAAGATTGAATAGCTCATCATTAAAGTAAAGTATGGTTCTGAGACTGCAGTGGGTTCAGTGACATTGGTCGCAGTGACTTGTAGCTGTTTTAGGCTACTGTTCACTGATTTGCCACTGAGGCCTCATGAACTCATCTTCAGCTTTAAATGATGATACTAACATCAACCTCTGTTACTATAGTCAGCTGTAATCTCCTTAGTATAATGCTACTGGAGAAATATAATCAGCTGACAAATTTAGGTTTCTACTGGTATTGTTTATCCGCAGGCATAGGTCTCCTCAGGCTTGATACTGGGCCTGAGAGTAATTTACCTCCTGCAGAGTTTAACATGGTTATACCCTGATATTTAGTAGGGCACCGATGAATTGATGGTAGTAGTCTGTCCCCACAAGGACAGCCATTTGGCATTTGATTTGCTCAAATTTACCTGCAGCTGCTTGATAATAGCTTTCCAGGTCAGCATAATCAACTTGAGATTGTTGTGACAAATCTTCACATTTCTTGATCTGTCTTGTTAAGTGGCCTTTAAGACCTGCAAGGGTTCTTTTCATTCTCCCTGCATTATCCATCCTGGCTAGTTGGTGAAGCCTTGTGGGGCTTGTACTTGGGCTGCTCATAATACTGAACAAACACTAATGGTAGCCTAGGGTAAATTCTGCACTCACTAGGCAATAATCCTACCTCTACTAGAGGTTAGCACTTAAAATTAATACACATTATATATATACAATCATACACACTAATGATTTGAGTGATAAACCAGTGTCACTGGAAGTACCTTTAGGTTAGCTCTTCTATATCACCCTAGGATGGTAGAGACACTAATTAATCACTCAAAGGTGTAATGATCATAAGTAAATTATTATATATACAACTCAACTCGAGTTGATAAAAATTACACCCAAAATAGGGTCTGGACCATTCATTAATGGTGTTAAGTTGTTGAATATAGTACAACTGACTATGGTAATAATGGGACTAGGATGAACGATAATAGTTCAACTAGTCAATGGTTAATATCCTACCCTGTTGTGGGTTGGCAATTAGTAAATATTATACTGTGATCACTAGTGCAATATATATTAAATAATTCTCTATTTTGGAGAAATAATATACACAATTATTGATAATAGCCTCTTAATTAGCCTCTATGAAACTTCTAATATTATCTAGAAGTATTAAATATTATTAGTGACCTCGCGAAATAAAGTCCACAAAATTCGTAGATAATCTCTCGCGAAATGTAACACCACGAAATCCGTGAACAATCTCGCGAAGACACAGTCACTAATTTGGCTGGCTTCAATATTAGCGCTGTCATTTCACAGAATAACACTCCACCAAATTTCTGTGGGTGTGCATGAAACCGCTGACTAAGGCTGATCTGAACTGTGCGGGGCTCGTGAGCTCCCACGAGGCGCTGTCTTTGACTGGCTGGCCTTTGTTTAAATAACACTGCACTAGTATATTTAATGAATCCACTGGTTAACTGGTTCATCCGGTACTAAGATGACCAAATGTGGGTTCAAAGGATCAAATAATCCGTCATCCGGTTCGAAGATGACCAAATAATGTGGTTCTGAAGGTCCAAATAATGTGGGAACCGACCTGTGAGATTTATATTTATTTAATTTATATGAATTTATATTTACGTTAATTTATATACTTCGATAGCAATTTGTATAATGATAAGTGGACTGTATTTCTGCAATAATCTCTTAATCTCACAAATCGATCCTCTACACATTAGGGGGGGTTATTAAATTAATATATATGCAGCCAATCAAACTACAGTATTAACTACACATTATTAAACATTGAAGAGGTTCCTTATCTTATAGTACAGCAGGCTAGTCCACCAGGTATAACTAGGGTGTAGACACCAAATTATCCTCTTTGAGGTAGCTTCCATATCACCCAGTAACTGGTGCACAAATCTTGCTTCCTCGTCTTGACCTGTCAAAAGTGCGCTAGCTGTGAAGCCAGATACCTATATATGACAAGCTATATCAGAGAAAACTGTACATGGAACATTGAAGACCTGGCTTAATTACCTTTAGTTTGAGGCTTCCACGTGATCTAACCGGTCACCCTATATCCTGACATTAATGGCCAAAAATGAATGATAAACGGGTTTCGGATAGACACTTAACTTGAATTTGTAGACAGCGTGTTGACAATGGTACACCTTTGGTTTCCATAACACTACGTCCAAGTAAATTAACAGGAGCCGAATTTGCTCCCGTGTGAGCCTCTGGTCTAGTCTCAACAATGGCTGCCCTCCTTCCCCTCTGACGCCTGGCTTACATTGTCCACATTTCAGAAAGTGATAGAAGGGTCACATTTACTCTACTTTAATATTGATAATTAAGTTAATTTATATAAGATGTTTTATGATGGTAAAGTCCAAAGACTAATGTATTTAAGAATAATTCCCAGCAGAATAGCTGGTGAATTATAATAGTATGTGGTGATGATATCCCGTTTTCTATAGACGGTAATTCCACTACAAGTTACGTTTTCTATGGGTAACTTGTTTATACAACACAGCTATTATCTGTATGATTATTAAATGGTGTCGGATTTTCCGACACCAAGGAGCAATTGGAAGATTTCAAGCAACATTTGTGTGCTGCCGGAAAAGACAACCCTTTTGTCATCGGTGTTGACAGGACCTTCAATCTTGGCCCTTGTTATCTAACGACAATTGTTTACAAGAACACAAATGTAATACAAAAGGAAACATCAAACAACCCTATATTTCTCGGACCTATGTATTTACACTGGGATGGTGAATATGAAACTTACACAACATTTTTCTACAACCTAAGAACCAAACTAGGAGACTATATTGATAACGCGAACGTAATGATTGGAAGTGATCAAGAAATAGCTTTAAGAAAGGCACTTATGTGTTGTCTTCCGAATGCAACACTCTTATTGTGCAGCAACCACCTAAAGGAAAATGTTAGACGCTATTTGACTGATATTATTGGTTGTACGACCACCGAAAGGATTATTATCCTAAAGAAAATTTTTGGTACAAATGGACTAGTTAGAAGTGACTGTGAGGAAAAGTTTGAAACAGGTATCAACAATCTCATTGGGTACTTTTCCAAATACCCAAAGTTCAAAGAATATTTTGATTGCCGTTTAAAATCTTCTCTGTGGAATTATGTGTGTTCCTCACACAAAGGCTAAAATGGATAAGTTGTGGACTAACAACAATTGCGAGTCACTGAACCACATTCTTAAACTAACTATTGACTGGAAACCTCAAAAATTGCCAGATTTGATTGAAAGAATCTGCACTGTTTCAACACTCCTAATGTTAGATCTGAGGAGGGCGTTACATGGAGAAGGTAATTATGTACTTTCATCCAATTTAAAAGGGTACCTTATTCCTAAGGAAGTTTGGGATAAAAAAAACTAAAGACGAAAAGATAAAGTGCTTATGGTGCTTTATATCAAGAAAACCATATATTGAGGATAGAAAAATATTTGCCAAAGGCAACAGATTTTCAATTCCCAAAACTTCTGCAATAGCAAGAAAACCACATCAGCGTAAGCGTCCACGAAGTGAGAGGGCAGTATAAAGTAGAGTAGTATAAGTGTTTTGGAAATGCCACCAGGCAATTGTGTGTTTATTTTGCTTATCTTTATCCTATTAGCGTATTACAATCTTCATATAAGAAGTTATTGGGTTTGCAATTTGATTATTTATATGTATCCTAGTTAATTAATTATTTGAATCTAATTTCATTTATCTTTATTCTTAATTGTATTATACATATGGTGACCTTGTTTATTTATATTCAATAATATTAACTGTCAGTTGTTTGTTCTTCTATTTGTTCTAGTTCTTTCAATATTACTATTATTAGTTAAATCTTTTTTTAAGGTCCTCATTGTATCCAACACCATATTTTCGGATTTTTAAAACTGTCGATTATTATCTATTTTTTACCTTTTGTTCACTTAGATGTTAAATGAATCTGGTAACATCTATACACTCGAGAGATAAATGTGAGGGTTCATGTCACAGCATACAGTTTATATGCGAAGGTCTGTGGTCGCTGACATACATATTAATTAGTAGGTACAGAGATTACATATTCAATTTATTTGATTTGTTAAAAATTATATATTTAGAGCACAAATTTATTTCATTTTCTTTAATTTTTTGTTAATAAATAACATTGTCGTACTCTGTTTAATATTTCATTACATTTAACTCCATTTTCTTCATTATAAATTAAAATTTAAATATAGAAAGTTACATATTGTATGTAAGTTCTCACTGCATGAAAGGTTCTTACTTGTTTATCTTATGACATCTGCAACATTAATATAATTACATAACTATAATTACAAGTTATGACTATTTTATATTAACCCATCTAACACCATCCGCCTTATGGATGGAAGATTTGGCTGTAATAAATGAAGGCCAGTTAGTCAATGCTGTCCAAAGATTGGTATTACAATGGCTAATTAGTGATCACTTTCCCATATAAAGTACATACATCCCTATAAGGTAATAACCATTGGTAAAACTTTTATCCTGGGTAAAATAACTTATTTACATTAATGATGTAAGTTAACAATGCACTGTACTGGTTTGATTAACATGGCTTGAAGGTTAACATCCTGAGAATACCTTGTATATTAAACTTAGTAAGTGTAACAAGGGTAAATGTAATAATGTGTAACTTCCAGAGAATAAGTCTAACAATGGGGCTATTACATTTTACATTAGTAAAAGTGCTACCTTGAGTAAAATGACAGTGTAATACTGTAACATTCTATGCGGTTAACATTTAATTGCCGGGAAAGGGGGGCGCCAGACGGCCCCCCCCTGATAGATTAAGCACTTGCCCAAAACTATGTGGCTTTACAATAATTGTAAGAACACCATTGTTATTTACTCTGACAAATCCAATGTACCTTCTTGTATATAACACAAACAAATAGATAGTAATTTCTTCGGAAGAACAATACTGGATGAGAAGGGAGGATAGTAATTTACAGGATCCCCGGGATCCTCATGAAATGAATTGTTTGTGTATTTGCTATTTGTATCCATAGGCTAAAGCTGTTAGCTCTTGGATTCCGCCTTTCTAACCCTCTGCTGTCTAATGTACTGACTCCAGACCTAATTTTCTCTCTTATCTAGTATTACACACACACATTCCCAGGATAAAGATTCAGAGAATCTAATTCCTTTCACATCACTAATCTGATGTCTTTCTCCTCACTTAGAAAATCCTCTGTCATATATGGTGAAATAAACCCATCTGGCCTAGTTGCTTTCTATTGATAATAACTTTAGTCTCCACAAACATGTGTGCTTGGGTAACATTTAAGAGACATTCTTAATGGTTCTACAATAGACGAATGTGATAGAAATGCTACTGGATTTTTGTGGTCTCAATTCTTACCTGATCTGAAATGTTAATTAAAATGTTTTACTGGTTACTGGTACAGTAGTAGTTCTGCTTAGAGCTAGCTATACGCTACTAATTCCATTTGAATACTATAATTCTAAAACATATTTTCATGTACTCAAAAGATCTTGAATTTATCAAGCGAGGAGTGAATGTAAATAATCTTCAAGGAATGAGTATGCGGTGCAAAATAAATTACTAATCACAGGATATGACACTATGATATTCGTGCTCTACTTTGGGGTAATAAAATACATGATTATTTTCAGAATATATACTTTAATGACAAATATTTGAAAAGATATTTAAAGTTGAAATGTTTATCTTATTAAAAAAGATAAAACCTCCTTGCATTACACAAGTATTGATGAAATATGACATATTTACCGACTATAATGATGGCATTGAATGTAGTGTTCATGTGTCCGGATACCGGCGATTATGTAGTATTATTTATTTAAAAATATAATGCCTTTCACATAAATTATATATATTACTTGAAATGTAGCATTACTTGAAATGTAGCTACAGTACTGTCTACATCTCTGCCTTTCTTCTGACATATAAATCTTGAAGGTTAATTAGCATATATATGCATGTTAATTAGACAATTGATTTGCTGGTGTGTAGCTCTCCACACACCCAGAGCGGGTCCATGTATTTTCCCAAAGCTATATCCATAGTTACTTAGTGCTACTCCGGCCTTCTAGCATTACACAAGTAATGAAGATATATGACATATTTACCCCCTATAATGATGTTATTGAATGTATATCACACTACACACACACCCAGAGCGAGTCCATGTATAGCGAACGCATACCAGCGAATAATCATCAGCATCTATATAACAAAACTATTGTCCCATGGAGTTAATTTCACTTCCAGACACCTATTTTTCAATACAATTTCAATATTTTCTGGCTATTTATGCTAAATATTATTGTAACTATGCATTATTGTAGTTTATTCCATTATTTTAATTTGTGACGACGTGTGTACAAGATTCTGATATGCCAGCAAACACTCTCCAGGCAACAATCTGTCTTGGATAATTCGCTCCACAACATTGACTCTTGGATCGTCGACTTGATTTGGCGTCACCTGCTCTTTATTTTCTTCTAATTTCTTTATAAAAAGATACTTTTTCAGATTAAAATTATGTTTTTTCATGTTGTATGTTCAGCACCAACATTGTAATGAGTAAATATATCATATTTATTCATTACTAACGTATTGCCAGGAAGCTTTCTGAAGCTTGTGTAGCTTGTGTTAGTTTTTGTAATTAGACGGACCGGTAAAGATCACTACACCACCAACAGTCAGTAATGATCACAACAAATCCAACAGTCAATAATGACAACAATGCTACCAACAGTCAGTAAAGATCACTACACCACCAACAGTCAGTAATGATCTCAACAGTACCAAAAGTAGTTGGAAATAACCAACAGTTTATTCTCCCTTAACTCCTAATATTAACATTTACTAATAACACTAACACGTAGAATTAATATCGTTGGTGTTTCAATAGTAAGGCATAATTTGCCAAGAAATTTCCTAGCTTTAATGATGTCGAGCATCGATAGCAAGTTAGTACATGTAGTCTTTCACGTTTGTTGAAAATTTATAGAGTTCAAGAATTTATATAGTCCTTTCTTTCTAAAATATTGTTCATTATGCTAGAAATAATAGTTGTGGATCTTTATGCGTACTGAACTCGACCATTTAACCTAATTATTACAGTATATATTACTATGACGTAAAATTAAATACACGTCGACACTTGTCGTTTAATTTGTGCAGTGTTAATTAAACCGATTGCCTTGCGAGAAGATTTATTATAATTAAATATATTCATGACATTAGTTTAAGTTGTGCTCCTTTATTTCTCTAAACAATTACCAGTAAATCATATTAGTTGAAGCTCGAGAACGCTATGAGCGTCTCTGTGCATGTGTGTCCAGGCAGGTAGGAGAGAGGAAGGCGTCTTTTCTGCCACGAGCACATGCAGATTTGCAAGCGGCAGCCATTGCAGATAGAACACGTGGTCGAACAGTGCTAATAATACTGTTAATTCTCACGTCTGAGAATACAATTATGTCCTGAAATTAGACCTTCATCAGCAGTGAATGTCAAGGACTAACAGACGTGATATCGGCGAGCTTAAATGTTTCAACAGGCCTACGTTAAGTATTCTTTATATAGCGTGCACTTTATCATAAATTATTACTGTAGGTTGCTCTCCGTTATGTCATCTACCGACCATGAAACCCATGTTAGTTTCTTTTTATGTTGTTCCTGATTTCTCAACGAATAGTGGAATAAATCTCTTGCCTAGTTAATTTCTATAAAATTTATGTGATTGCAGCGTCTTGGTGAGGAGAAGCAGAGAAATTCTTCCTCACATGCCATATCCCCTGTCTGTGTTTCATCCACTACTGGAGTGATGTGATCACGTCTACGAGTATTCGAATTGCGAAATGGGTTTATTGAAGTCTTCATACAGCTAAGCCCCTCCATTCGTTATATCGTAGATAATAGAGTTGCTATGATTAATTCTAATATTATTTCTGATATATGTATTCTGCCTTTGTTATGCATATAATATTCCAAGAGAAACTACATAAATATAATACATTTATTACTTAGGGGGGTACCACCTCTGGTGCAATTATAGGGACCCACAGCCTCAAAGAAGGGAACACAGAGCATTCAGAGAAAAACTTGCCATTTAACTCTGCATACGTATGAGTGTTTGCTTCTCCTACCATCCCCCCCTCTTTTTAGGGTGTACACTTTATTATACAAGGTTATACAGTTATATATCTGATTGATATATAACCAGGGGGCGTCCTGATGCAACAACGAGGCGAGGAGGTTCTACCTGTTAGCTACTACAGCTACAAGTTAAAACCACACCAGAAGAATTACAGCACTATCGAAAAGGAACTCCTCTCCATAGCCCTGAACTTACAGTACTTTGCATCTTACCTACAAGGTGCTCGGTCTACCACCATCTACTAGGACCACAATCCCCTACGCTTCTTGCAGCAAGCCCAATTCAACAATCAACGACTTCTACGATGGGCTTTGTATCTGCAGAATTTCAACCTGGAGATCTTCTACATCAAGGGTTCTGACAACATCATAGCAGACGCCCTCTCCAGAGTCTATGAGGTAGAGGCAGCTACACCTACCACTCTACCATCTGAAGACGTAACTTCACCCATTAGAGCAGACTTCGGGGAAGAGTTGTAACGATAATCTCTTTCAAGAGGGATTGAGCCTGCTCTTCCCTACCTACATAAAGTTACTTATATATGATGCTACCTTCAAGATACGTCTACCAGTAGCACAAAACGTTTTGACCAGGAGGCAAACGTACCCTAAACTCCCCCCTACTCCACACTCCCTCCATGCCGGCTCGCCACCGTCATCAACCAGCAAACTACCATTCCCAGCCTGCCTGCTTCTGATTGGTGACCCGCCGACTGCACACCTGCACCTCTGCACCTCAGCGCCCTCTACTTAGTCAATGTCTGGGCTTGAACCAGTCATTGAAGCTAGAATATCTTATGCTCTCAAGCTGTGAACAACTAACTGATATACGCTCTGTCTATCATGTGGATGTTTCTCAAGCTAGTGCTTTATTCTCAGCACCTGCTTATTTCATTTTGTCTTTATATTATAGAGTAACGTCACCCTTGTTCTTAATTTTATGTTATATTTTTTGACTTGTTTGTTTGCACTGTACATAGCCAAGGAATTGTCTTTGTTTTTAATTTACTTTCAATTTAATTAAAGTTTCATTGTTCATACTATGTGTTTTGCGTGTATTCCCTTACTTTACCACAGACAACAGCCAAGCAGTCGATCTTTTTTTTCTTTAATGTGATAGGCATTGACACCAGCCATTAGGAATACTGCTAAACATCTACACTCCTTCATTTTCCCGTCACAGTGGGTTTTGGTAGTTCTCCCTCCCCCCCTCTACCCTGGTCCAGGGTGTGTTGTTTTGGAAGTGATTCGTCCAGTTTTGGTAGTAGGACGGGTGTCCTACTGTTTGCCTTATTCACGTGATGCCACTCATATGATGAAGATCATATGAAAGGTTTCTAATTTGGGGAATTAACTTAATCATCCTACGCTGGACACGTTCAAGTGAATTTATATCCATTCCATAGTAAGGCGACCAAAACTGAACTGCATAATCTAAATGGGGCCTAACCAGAGCAAGATATAGCTGAAGAACCACACCAGGTGTCTTGTTACTAACGCTTCGATTAATAATTCCCAGTGTCCTATTTGCCTTATTACGAACATTCATGCATTGATCCTATTGTTTTAAATGCTTACTTATCATAACTCCCAGATCCCTTTCGCAATTCGACTTCGCAATCTCAACACCATTTAGCTCGTATCTTGTAACTCTATCATCATTACCTTGCCTCAAAACTTTTACATTTATCAGCATTGAACTGCATCTGCCAATCCTTTGACCATTTCAAAACCCTATTTAGATCAACTTGAAGTGATAGTGAGTCTTCTTCCGTGTTAATTTCCCAGCCAATTTTTGTATCATCGGCAAATTTGCAAATTTGCAAATTTGCAAATGACTCAAACCTGAATCTAAATTGTAAGATTCTCGAGAGGTTGTGTTAGCTGGAGCTCTGGAGTAACATTATTATTGCAATAATGGAAGGGTTAGTAAATGATTTGGTGAGTTTGGTTGGAGCTCTGAGAGCAGAGATGGATTCCCTGTGGGAGGAGGTACGACGGCTGAGACTTCGAGAGGAAACGAAGGAGGAGACCAGTGTTGACGAGACCTCATCGTGGAGAGTAGTGAAAGACAGGGGTCTTAAGAAGACCTTGACAAGGCCGCCTACAGACGCCCTAAGGACGGCAAATTCATTTGCCGTGTTGGAGGACGAGTGCTGTAGTGCGCCTGCAGCGAGGAAATCAGCGAGGAACGACGGAGCGCAGGCCCCTCAGGCTGCTCAGAAAGTTAAGACGGTACCGAAGCGAATTTTGGTTGTGGGAGATTCCCAGGTGAGGTATTTAGACAGAACGTTTTGTGCCAGAGATAGGGGGAACAGATTAAGGGTTTGCTATCCGGGAGCTGGAATTGGTGATATTGTTGAAAACATGAATGATAATTATGACGGGAAATGGGAACAAATCCATTATTTGTATTAGTGCAGGGGGTAATGATGTTGGGCGAGTTAGGAGTGAGGAACTAATACAGAGATTTAGGACAGTTATTGAATTAGTTAGGAGCAAGGGAGGAATCCCAATCATATGTGGCATTCTTCCAAGAAAGGGAGTGGGAAATGAATGGATGTCGAGGGCACTTGGTGTCAATTGCCGGCTGGAAAGATATTACAAATCAAATGCAATATCTTTCATAGACAACTGGGAACGCTTCTATGGAAGAAATGAAATGTATGCTCGTGATGGGGTGCATCTATCGAGGGCTGGGGTTGTTGCTGTTGTGAACTCGTTGGAACCAGTGGTTAGAGGTGTTTGTTTGGGTTTAAACTGTTAGTAGATACTGGTATGGGAATTGATTTAGAGGAAGGAGGTAATAAAAGTATGTGTTCGTGGGAGAAAAGAATTGGCAAAATGATCAGGGCAAGAAAAGGGCCTCAAAATAACAATTCACTTAGGATATATTTCACTAACAGTAGAAGTCTAAGAAAAAAAATTAATGAATTAAATGCTCTTATCTGCACAGAAAAAATAGATATTATTGCACTTAACGAAACGTGGATGAATGTAGAAAATAGAGAATTATTAGCTGAATATCAGATAAATGGATTTAAACTATTTCACACAGATAGATATATTAGACGAGGAGGGGGAGTAGCCATATATGTTAGGGACAATTTGAAATGTAGTCTCAAAGAGGGAATCAAAACTGAGCCACACACAGAAACTATTTGGATAGAATTAAACGAAAAAGCAAATAATATTATAATAGGAGCTATATATAGGCCACCAAATTTAGACAGAATGGAAGCAAAGCATCTATGGGATGAAATATCTAGAGCATCTAGATCTAACAGTATTTATGCCATGGGTGACTTTAATTTTAGTGGAATAAACTGGGTGAACAAAACAGGGAATAGTGAAGCAGAAGATTTTCTAGAATTAATTGACGATTGCTTTCTTACGCAACACATTAAGGAACCAACACTGGAAAATAATATTTTAGATTTAGTGTTAACTAACAGGGAAACACAAATTAATGACATCGAAATAGGGAGTGAGCTAGGGAACAGTGATCACAAAGTTATCAGATTTAGCATAGAATGGAATAGACCTGTAGGAGAAAATTCTGTTAAAGTGCCAGATTTTCGAAAAGCTGATTTTAATAGCCTAAGAATTTTTTTGGGGTCAAATAGATTGGAAAGTCTTGGGTATGGGGTGTGGGCCGCTCTTAGAGCCGACAAAATAACCTTTAAAAAAATAAGAAACCTCGGCCCAGAGGGAGACGCTGCATACCTAAGGTTATCTTGAGGTTATCTTGAGATGATTTCGGGGCTTTAGTGTCCCCGCGGCCCGGTCCTCGACCAGGCCTCCACCCCCAGGAAGCAGCCCGTGACAGCTGACTAACACCCAGGTACCTATTTTACTGCTAGGTAACAGGGGCATAGGGTGAAAGAAACTCTGCCCATTGTTTCTCGCCGGCGCCTGGGATCGAACCCAGGACCACAGGATCACAAGTCCAGTGTGCTGTCCGCTCGGCCGACCGGCTCCCTTTAGGTTAATTAATTTAGCCTGGACTTCTCAAACTAGACCTTCTGCTTGGAATAGAGCAGACATAGTGCCGATCCCAAAACCCAAAGATCCAGCTAATCCCAGGCCCATCTCTCTCCAAAGCTGTGCAGCCAAGACGGCTGACAGAATGGCACTCAACAGATTGGAGTGGAAAATGCCTAAACTGCACCATGATATGTATGCCTATAGAAGAGGGGTTGGCACAGTGGAATGTATTACAACTCTGTTAGCCCAGTCAGTCTCATAAACAGAGAAGCAAGAGTAAAACTTCATGGCACAGTCTCTGAGTACAAAAGACATGAAAGTGGTACACCGTAAGAGGGTATTCTCAGCCCTCTTCTCTTCAACTGTTTAATGGAAAGAATAATGAGGTTGAAACTTCCACATCACTGCAGGCTGCTAAACTACGCGGACGACTTTGTCATCATCATAAAAAGAAGGGATGCGGCGCGCCTTGCACCCAAATGCTTAGACTGCATCAGTAAAGAGGCAAAACAGATTGGGAACAAACTCAACCACTTAAAGTCAAAGGCCATGCCCATAAAAATAGCGAAGCCCAACATCCAACTCACACTACAGGGCCAACCAATAGAATGGGTCGACACCTATCAGTATCTAGGAATCATCCTGGACACACACATGAATTTTAATGCTGAGGTCACTTACATGAGAGAGCGAACTGCGGCCCGGACGGCAATCCTCAGGTCGCTAACCTACCTTTCTGGAGGAGCCAATCTGCAAGTCCTTCGCACATACTATGTACAGGCAGTCAGATCAGTGATCGATTATGCCGCACCTGCACTCACAAATCTATCACACCAACAGTGGAAAATCTTGAAGTTGCCCAAAACAATGCTATGAGAGCTGCACTGGGTGCCCCCATGTGGACCAGGCTTGAAACTCTTAGACTGGAGACGGGTTTGCCCTCTCTACAAGAAAGAATATCACAAAGGACAGCTACAATTATCAGTAAGATAATTATTTCTTCTGATCCAATCCCAGTACGGCAGGCCTTGGTGGTTGGACTAGGCCAAAACAATGGAAACTCTTGGGTTGCAAGAGCAGGAAAAGTCCTAAACAGACTACATTTAAAAAACATGATTCTTGATAGAGAGGGTGATCATCCACACCCAAATTACACTCCTTCCGCGCCGTGGGAAGAGCCTACTTTCAAAATAGTAATAGAAAATCTCCCAATGAAAAAGGCTGCCTATGATCCGACAATCCTAAGGCGCATAATAGAAGAGCAAATGTATAGCATAGCAGTAGCAGGAGCCACCCACATCTTCACAGACGGATCGGTGGACACAGAATATGAGAGTGCTGGCGCTGCTCTTTGCACGACTAGCGTACAGGCATATTGGAGACTGGGAGGACTAGTATCATCAACCCAAACTGAGCTGTTTGCCCTACAACAGGCATTCGCATATGTGATTGCACAAAACACTCAAAATGCAATCATACACACAGACTCAAAAGCTGCACTTCAAATACTAGGACAAAAACAGTGGAAAGATAATGTGGAAATAATTACCACCATTTTGTATCTTGGAGCAGTCGCTAAAGGCAAAGACTCAACATAACTTTAAACTGGATCCCATCCCATATTGGAATCCCATTAAATGAAAAAGCTGATGAAATTGCTAAATTGGCAACTCGACATCCAGTGATACATAAAACAATACAACCCAGCCTAGAGAACATAAAAAAAAATTATCACCAAAAAACTCTCACATCTCAACAAAGCCTACCTACACTTGAGAATAGCTGAAGGTTCGCCATCTGCAACATGGTATCTTCAGGCAACCAAATTAGAAATGTTAAATGTCCCAAAAGGAATCCACAGGGAAATAGCAGTTAGGTTATATAGACTACGTCTAGGTTACAGATGCAACTGGGAGATTGGTGAACCCCGACAGAGAGAGTACATCTTCTGCCAAACTGTCACAGAAAAGCCATTACTTCACTATCTTCTGGAATGTGAAGCAACCAATGACCTTAGAAGAGCTTTAAGAGCTCCTGAATCATGCAGTGGCCACCCTGAAGCCATCAACACTCTCCTGGTCAACAAAGGTGTCCAGCAGCTGGACACCCTCATAAAGACTGTGAAGCAGTATCCTCCCCCGCGATAACAGCTTGATGGTGAAATGCAACCTCAGAATACTGAGAAAAAAAAATTGTACCACTTACGGGCTATTCATGACCGTGCCACCTCTTGGGTGGCTTAATCTTTATCAATCAATCAATGAAGATGGAGTTGAATCTGAAGAGTACTGGGGATAGAATTTCCGGGATAAATGTAGCCGCTGCCATTAGATTAATGAGAGGTGGGGGAGCTAATGAATTAATACTCTCAGTTCAAAAAATGGGAAGTAATGATCAATGTATGATAAAGAAGAGAGCATATATGAGTACCTTATCCTCTAATGTTATAAAGTATGGTGTTATTACAGAATGTATTTCTGTACCAAAGAGACAAGTCACACCACCATGGGAGGATTGTAATGTAGACGTAGTAATTCTTGCCCTGCAAAAGAAAAAAGTGTGCATGATATGAAAGAGCTGAGAGCAACATATGATTGTATAATTAGAAAATTACCTACAGAAAACACTCTACATGTATATTGTGATGGGTCAGTAGCGAGAGATGGGAAGGCAGGATGTGGAGTCGTGATCAGGGAGTACACTGACATCGGCACGATATGGAGATACGATACTGTTATTGGACGCCACTTAACTGACAATGTCTCTTCAACGCAGGCTGAACTCCAAGGTGTATTAGCAGGATTACAGGAAGTAATCAAATGTGGTAAAATTGCCCGCTTCTTGATTGACAGTAGAGGAGCGTTAGTCTTTAAATAGCAGACGCCCAATATACCAGAATATTGTGATAGAGTGTAGAGATAATGTTAAGAAATTAGAAAAAACTGGTATAAAATAAGATTTATGTGGATCCCTTCACATGTGGAAATATTGTTGAATGAGGTAGTTGATGAGACAGCGAAGTGAGTCACGGAAAAAACTCTTGTTGATGTTGTATGGCAGAAAACATTGAAACAAATAAAAACAAGAATCAAGAGGGTGAAGAAATGATAAAGAGAATGACAACGGTGGACAATAGTAGCACACCTAAGAATTATTCAATAATAAATACAAATTCGTCTTTCACCTAAGGAAGAGGTGAAAGTCTACTTGGAAGGCTTCAATTTACATGAGATTAAGATTAGGATACAAATACAAATATATTTGGCAATACGGTGTTGATGTCAGTGAAAAAGGTAAGGAGTGTAAATTATGTAGTATGCCGCACGCCCACACCTTAGATCACTATGTATTAGAGTGTCAACTTATTGATAACTATGAAATGATGAAATAAGTAGTGTACCACATCAAATTATTTGGATGTGTGATAATGGTATGATAGACAGAAATCTTAGTTGCTACAAGAATTTTGCCCCAAGAGTCTAACACTTATATGCTGTGCTTACTATATTAACCTACAATGTTACATGGGATTCTTGTATTGTGATTTGCGAATTTGTACTCATTGAAATTGAGCTTCCCTTGAGGGACTTGAAGTAGAGGGGGGGGGGTAGAAATAGCCTAAACTACTCTATCCCTTTGAGATGCGTTTTCTTGTCTCAATAAACATATTTCTTGTCTCAATAAACATATTTCTTGTCTCAGTAAACTTACTTGAACTTAAATGTCGAAACCTCTAGTTCCATTCGATTTCTCAGTTAAATTTTCACAGATTTTAATGACGAAAATACCCGTTTAACCAGGGCATTGCTGTTTTAACATATGAATGAAAGTAACTGCAGGAGACCTATTGTCCCATACGAGGCAAGTCCTATTTATATCCACCCAATCTCATTATTATATATGTGTATCCACGCTTGAAACAATCATGGGATCCTACTTCTTTTATGTTACATGCGTAATTGGTTCAATGAATCAACAACACTGTTGCCGAACCAATAGTTATCCAGGTCGTTCCTAAATCTAAACATATTTTATATATAAGTTTTGTTTCTTTGGTAAGTAGTGGATTTTTACTGCAAACTCAGCTAGGAAAATAGCAAAGATTTTCAAACATTATTCTTGACAGTTATTTCTTTAGTCCAAAAAGACTATCAAGGTGTTGGAATTTGTCCCTCATAAATACTAACTCAGTTAATGGTCGGCACCAAGAGCCACTGACTTTCAATTTCACTTAACATAGATTGGTAAGCTAGAACTAATGGAAGTTCTGAAAATGGCAACCGTGTATCGTTAAGGCATATGCTAGGTGACATTCTTCACCCTTTCTATAATTTTCTGCCTTACTAGCAATACAAGAAAGAAGCTCGTTGCAAGTTCTCACTAAATCTTAGTGGCATCTTTGTTATAATATGTAAATACTTAGGTAAGAGATTTAGGTAAAAAGCCGAGTTGAACCGACTGTTGGGTCAAAGTCGGAAGAGATTACAATCTTTAAACGCTTTGGCATCCACCCACACTTTCACAGACAGATCTGTTGACACAGAATATGAGAGTGCTGGCGCTGCTCTTTGCACGGACAGCGATCAGGCATATTTGAGACTGGGAGGACCAGTATCATCAACCCAAATTCAGCTGTTTGTAATATAACAGGCATGCGCATATGTGATTTCACATAACACTTATAATGCAATCATGCACACAGACTCAAAAGCTGCTCTTCAAATAATAGGAAAAAAACTGTGGGAAGACAACGTGGAAATAATAACCACCATTTTGTATCTTGGAGCAGTCGCTAAAGGCAAAGGACTCAACATAACCTTAAACTGCATCCCATCCCTTGTTGGAATCCCATTAAATGAGGAAGTTGATGAAATTGCTAAAATGGCAACTCGTCATCCAGTGATACATAAAACAATTCAACGCAGCATAGAAACATAAAAAACACCATCACAAAAGACACTCACACCTCAAAACACCTATCTACACCAGAGAGTAGCAGGAGGTTCGCCTTCTGCAATATGGTATCCCCTGGCCACCAAGTTAGAAAGGTTAAGTATCCAAAAGGAATCCACAAGAAAATAGCCGTTCGGTTATAAAGACTACGTCTAGGTTACAGATGCAACTGGGAGATTGGTGATCCCCAACTGAGAGAATGCATCTACTGCCAAACAATGACAGAAAAGCCACTACTTCACTATCTCCTGGAATGTGAGGCATGCAACGACCTTAGAAGAGCTTTAAGAGTCCCTGAATATTGCAGTAACCACCCTGAAGTCATCAACACAGCTACTCCTTTGGTCAAAAAAGGTGTCCAGGAGCTGGACACCCTCATAAATACTGTCAAACAATATCCTTCCCCGCGATAGCAGCCTGACGATTAAATGCGACCTCAGCATACTGTATAAATTTACTGAATTTTTTTTTTCCACCTACGGGCTATTCATGTCCGTGCACCTCTTGGGTTGCTTAATCTTCACCAGTCAATTGCATGACATGTTGTGAAAAGAGAGTGAGAGTCCGTGTTCCACGCATGATATACATGAGTACTGTGAGTCCCCTTATTGATTATTCTGCACCTGTCATTTCTTGTTTCAGTAAAGGTTTCGGTTTCGCTAAATAATTTGAAGTTGATACAAAATAAAGCCGTAAGAATAATTTTGGGATGCCCAAGAAATACTAATGCTGAGATAATGAGGGTAGAATTGATTAAACGGAGTATACATCAAACTGTATACTCAGTATTGGGGATAGATTTTACAAGAAGTGTAGCTACGGGTTTAGACTAACGAGAGGTGAGGAGGGATCTAATTTATTATTATTTCACAATTCTCAGTTCACAAGGTGGTAATAAATGAACAATGTATTTTATAGTATAACAGGATAAAATATGAGAAGCTTTTGTTCTAATACTACAATATTTGATGTCTTATAAGAATGTATTGCACTGCAAAAAAAAAAAACACCACAATGGGAGGAACGTAACCCAGCTGTAGTGATTATTTCAATGGAAAATAGAAAAAGAATGAATGAGATAGGACAGCTTTGGGCAATATATTAATGTATAATTTATAAAATGTCTAAATTAAAGATTTAACATGTTAATTGTGATGGTTCAGTAAAAATGGGTGTAAATAGTATGTTTAGATTTAGGAAAGACCTGGGTAAATACTGATTCGGTAACAGGGTTGTCGATTTGTGGAACCAGTTACCGTGTAACATATAGAAGTAGGATCCATTTATTATTTCAAGAATTGGTTAGACATATTGGCTAATAGTGTTATGATTTGTGGAACCAGTTGCCATGTGCGTGGTGGAGGTGAGGTCCCTTGATTGTTTCAAGCGTGGGTTGGACATGTATATGAGTGGGATTGGGTAGAGATAAATACACACATCAGCCCCGCTCCTGTGCAGGTGAGTCCACTACGGGCTCTCCATAGCCCGTGCTACTTAGAAATTTTTGTTCTCAGTAGCTGAATCTTAAACAACAACAACAGTGAAAAACAGGAGCTGCCTCGTATGGGCCAAGGCTTCTGCAGTTTCATTTATTCTAATGTTCTTATTTTGAATGAGTTCGGGTGGATATAATTAGGAGCTGCACGTATGAGTCAATGGGCCATCTGCAGTTTCCTTGATCATATGTTATTATGTTCTAGGGTACCAGGTGTGAGGTTTCGAATCATCCTCACGGTTTCTACTGATTTTCGCACTGTAGATAATGTTATTCGGCATCACTTAACTGATAATATCTCTTTAAAGCAGGCAGAACATCAGGCTGAATAGTCGGCTTATATGAAGTAGTAAATTGATTTAAAGACACCTGATTTTTATTGATTGTGGAGGAGCGTTAGAGTCATTTGAGTCAGGTTAGAGTATAAATAATACGGTTATCTTGAGATGATTTCGGGGCTTTTTAGTGTCCCCGCGGCCCGGTCCTCGACCAGGCTCCGCCCCCAGGAAGCAGCCCGTGACAGATGACTAACACCCAGGTACCTATTTTACTGCTAGGTAACAGGGGCATAGGGTGAAAGAAACTCTGCCCATTGTTTCTCGCCGGCGCCTGGGACCACAGGATCAGGATCACAAGCCAGGGGGCTGTCCGCTCGGCCGACCGACTCCCATTAAATAAAATTAAATAAATTTACTCCCGGTAAATACAGTGCTGAAGTCGGTAAAAAAGAAAAAGAAAAAATGAAACGCAAGTTATCCAGTATGCCGCAGGTTCACTCGATAAATAACTATGTATTAGTGAATATTGCATGATCTAAAGAAATCAATAAATCGTTGGTTTACGTTTTCAAATTGTTTGGAATTGTGAATAACGATATGATGGACAGATATGATCATATGATGATATATATATATATATATATATATATATATATATATATATATATATATATATGTCGTACCTAGTAGCCAGAACGCACTTCTCAGCCTACTATGCAAAGCCCGATTTGCCTAATAAGCCAAGTTTTCCTGAATTAATATATTTTCTCTAATTGTTTACTTATGAAATGATAAAGCTACCATTTCGTTACGTATGAGGTCAATTTTATTTTATTGGAGTTAAAATTAACGTAGATATATGGACGAACCTAACCAACCCTACCTAACCTAACCTAACCTATCTTTATAGGTTAGGTTAAATTAGGTAGCCAAAAAAGTTAGGTTAGGTTAGGTTAGGTAAGTTAGGTAGTCGAAAAACAATTAATTCATGAAAACTTGGCTTAATAGGCAAATCGGGCCTTGCATAGTAGGCTGAGAAGTGCGTTCTGGCTACTAGGTACGACATATATATATATATATATATATATATATATTACATATATATATATATATATATATATATATATATATATATATATATATATATATATTATATACATGATATATGATATATATATATATATATATATATATATATATGTCGTACCTAGTAGCCAGAACGCACTTCTCAGCCTACTATGCAAGGCCCGATTTGCCTAATAAGCCAAGTTTTCATGAATTAATTGTTTTTCGACTACCTAACCTACCTAACCTAACCTAACCTAACTTTTTCGGCTACCTAACCGAACCTAACCTATAAAGATAGGTTAGGTTAGGTTAGGTAGGGTTGGTTAGGTTTGGTCATATATCTACGTTAATTTTAACTCCAATAAAAAAAATTGACCTAATACATAATGAATTGGGTAGCTTTATCATTTAATAAGAAAAAAAATAGAAAAAATATATTAATTCCGGAAAACTTGGCTTATAAGGCAAATCGGGCCTTGAATAGTAGGACAAAAAGTGAGTTCTGGCTACTAGGTACGACATATATATATATATATATATGATATGATATATATATATATATATATATATACATGATATATGATATATATATATATATATATATATATGAGTATGATATATATATATATATATATATATAATATATATATATATATATATATATTATAATATATATATATATATATGTCGTACCTAGTAGCCAGAACGCACTTCTAAGCCTACTATTCAAGGCCCGATTTGCCTAATAAGCCAAGTTTTCATGAATTAATTGTTTTTCGACAACCTAACCTACCTAACCTAACCTAACCTAACTTTTTCGGCTACCTAACCTAACCTAACCTATAAAGATAGGTTAGGTTAGGTTAGGTAGGGTTGGTTAGGTTCGGTCATATATCTACGTTAATTTTAACTCCAATAAAAAAAATTGACCTCATACATAATGAAATTGGTAGCTTTATCATTTCATAAGAAAAAATTAGAGAAAATATATTAATTCAGGAAAACTTGGCTTATTAGGCAAATCAGGCCTTGCATAGTAGGCCAAAAAGTGCGTTCTGGCTACTAGGTACGACATATATATATATATATATATATATATATATATATATATATATATATACTGAAGAGGATGATAGGAACAGCTTGAACTACTCTATCTTTTTCAGATGTACAATATTATCTCAATAGAAGTACTTGAACTTGCAGC
>NC_091170.1:4763386-4819580 GCF_040958095.1 Procambarus clarkii | reverse complement strand
TCCGCCGCCACCAGCATAGGCGCACCCGAAGCAGGAGCCGCGAGAGCATCAGAGTCAACAGACAGAGCAGAGGACCCAGCAGCAGACGGAGAGGTAGGGACAGCTGGGGACGACGCCTCCAGAGGCACACCCACAGAGCCCGGGCCCGCTGGGGGCGCCCCAGCCTCCGGCAGAAGTGGAAAATCATCCGCATGGAAAACCGATGGGTCCTCCGTGCGAGGGGCACGGCAAGCTGCAGCGAAATGGCCTACCTCACCACACCGGAAACAGGAGCGAGTCTGCCCCTGGTAGAACACACGCACATAAAACCCACACACAGCCACCCGAGAGGGAATAGCCCCAGAGAGCCGCATGCGCAAAGTACGGGCACCCATACGGAGCCCCTTCAGGCGCCCACTAAGCAGACAGGCATGACGCTGCCCCACCACCTCACCATACCGACGGAACGCGGCGGACAGCTCCTCCTCAGGAAACTGCACCGGCGCACCATGAACGCTCACATACGTCAGGGGGCCCCACGGATCGGAGACCTCCACCGTCACAGCAGAACCTGGAAGTACATGCGTCCGTGTACCCCATCGACGCACAAACACCTGATACACCTGCGCCGAGGAGAATGTCACCGCCACCCGGGTAGGGGAAAGTTTCTCAACACCGTAGAGATCTTGGTACTCAACACGCATGACGTCCATAAGGGCAACCTCCACCAAGGGCCAGTCAATGGGGGCCGAGAAATCAAGCCGGGCGGTGTCGACCCGGCGAACACGGCCACCACTAGTCGACGCCATGACACCCGCCAGGCCCCGGCCAATGGCCGCACCACACCGTCAACAAGACGACCACCACGCAGCAGGTACAGGTCAACACTGACAGCCCGGGCCGAACGTCAGCGCCCTCCGGTAGCAGAGCGGCGAGTCCCTAGTAGGTAGTAATCGTATCAACGAGATCTCTGGAAAAGGCTTCTACATTCGTTATTGTGTAATCTTGATATCATTTTGATATACAATTAATAAAGTGGTCATGCAAGCCATATGGAATATTCATTTTCCGTCTCTGATGTCTATTAGGTATATTACAGGGCTGCTAGCGGCCGTGGAGTGAGGACGTTTACCGACCCTTCGTGGCTGTTGGAGTTGTTTGCCGTTTGGTCGCCAGGTGGTGAGGGCGTCACTGCCCTCCCAGTGTTGTTGCCTGCCTGGCTGTGTGCTGACATGGCCGTTTTGACATGGAGGGCCTTGCAATTCCTCCTGTTTTGCGGGTGAATTCCGTGGGACTAGAATTCTCGTGCAAGGCTGGTTATCCGGCCATTGAGTTGGTGATGTGCGACATGCTTCGTGTTCCGGTGGAGGCTGTATATGGAGTTGAGCTTGTTACGGCCCACTGGGTGATTGTCAAGTTCGTGCGGGAGGAGTATTGGGACTTCCTCCGGCGGAACGAAGGGCGTTCGTTGCAGTTGCCGGATGGCGCCAGCTCCGTTAAGGTCTCGGACTAAAGTGGTGCCCTGACATATGTCAGTGTGCACGGTGCGCCCCTGGAGTTCCCTGAAGACCTTCTCCGGCGCTTCTTCGGGAGGTAAGGTGCTGTCATCAGTGTGCGGGTGAAACGCTTACCTCGGGGAAGTATGCTGGGAAGCAGACGAACGTCCGTACCTTAGGTATGCGCCTGTGGTCGGATATCCCATCTTCTGTCCGGCTGCTGGGTTACTACGTTCGGGTGTATTATGCCCGGTAGCCCCTTACTTGTTTCCGGTGTGGCCAGTTAGAGCATCAGGCTGCCGGGTGCTCTGAGGCCCCTGCTGCACCTTTAACTTATTTCGAGAAGAGGATTTCCCGCTGCTCCCTCAGGGCGTGGATTCCGGAGATGAAGAGGGGCAGGTCCCATTCGCTGCTGATGCGGCCCCCTCTGCGTCACCCGACATACCCCCGGTGGTTGTTGTCCCTCAGCCGAGTGTTCCGGTGGCTCCTGTCGCTGGTCACTTCGCTGTGCCAGTTGCTCCCGAGGGTCTTCCGGATGGTCTCTGCGGGTCGTCTGCGTCTTCCTCGACTCCTGCTGCTGCGCCTGGCCCTGCACCCTCGCCGAGTGTTACGGCTGTGCTGGGTGTTGGGGGGGCTGCGGAGCGTCCTGTTGTGTGCGGCCCGGTTCCCCATGTGGTTGAGGCTGCTGCCGTACTGCGACGGGCGTTGGTTCGCCCGGTTCGTGAGGCCCGTGGTTCTGGGTCCGCCTCCGGCTGTGAGGATGTGCGGCCAGTGCCCAAGCGTTCCAGGCGTTCTTCTACTGCTTGGGCTGATGTGGAGGACTACGACGCAGGTGGAGCTTCGGGAGATGATGTGGCGATTCCGGGTGCTTCGCGCTCTATGTCGCTGGTGGTGGCTGACGTCCATGTGTCTGCTGTTGACGATGGTTGTGCGTCTGATTTACCTCCTGTTCTTTCTCCTGCAGAGGGTTCTAAGCAGTGGGAGGTGGTTGCTCCTACAGACGTGGGTGGTGTGGGTCCTGGTGCGAGCCGAGGCATCAAGCTGGTGCTGAAGAAGGATGCCAAGCATGGGGGGGTCCCAGCAGGTACAACGTTCGGTGGTTGACGCGGGGCCCTGTGAGGCAGCCGAGGAGGCTCCCAGTGCGCTGCCCATTGCCCGGCCTCATGGGAAGGAGCCTCTCCCTCTCGTCTTGGCCTCCGGAGTGGCGAATGATGCTGAACATCCTTTGCGGTTTGACATTGATGACCGCGTGCGTCCTGTTCCGTGGTGCCCTTCTTCCATCTGGGTTCGACGGGCTCGATGTTTTATCGTGGGTGTGCCGGAGTTAATGCCTGATCCTCGTACGGTTCGTAATGGCCCTGTTTCGGAGGACATTATGTTACTTTGGGAGGTGTATTGCATTCGATTCCCGGCAGCGGAGTGGCCGGAAAAGTATGAGAAATTTTAGTAGTCTGTGTGCTTGCTGTGTGCTTGGACCTGTGGTTTGTTTGCAATGTGTTGTACCTATTGTGCGCCCTTCAGGCCGGTGTTATGTTTGTTCTCATGACCGTTGTTTTGTTGTATTGTGTTGTCTTTTTCTTGTGTTTCATTATGTTTCTGTTTTTGTTGTCGGCCCTTCAGGCCGGTGTTTCGTGTCTTTGTATGAATTTGTATTGATTTGTTTTGTGCTACAGTGTCTTGTTATGTTTCTTGATGTGCTTTGTTGTTTTATTATCGGTCCTTCAGGCCGGTGCATGTATGTTGTTGTGTTTGTGCCTGTTTTGTTTTCAGGTGTGCATGTTTTGCTTGTTTCTTATTATTGTTTATTTTGGCCTCGCCCTTTGTTTATGGGCGGATGGCTTGGTGTGTGTTTTTTTTTATTCCTGTATTGTTTGTGCTGTGCGTTTGGCCTGGTGTTTTTATATTATTTTGCCTGTTGTACGTGTTTGTTCTTTATGTTTTGTTTGGAATGTATTGTGTTTGTCCTGTTCTGTTTCCTGCTATGTCTCTGGATGTTACTGTGATTGCTAGTTTGCCATTGTATTATGTTTTGTGTTTTTGATGTATGTTGTATTGTTCTATGTTTTTCTCGTGTATGTGTTTTGTTGTGCTATGCTGTCGGCCCATCTGGCCGGTGGTCTATTGTTTTCCTTTATTATATATTCTGTATTGTTTTATTGTATTTAAATTGCATGCTTTGCATGTAAAAAAAAAAAAAAAAGTTATCACACTGTACCTCATAGAAGCAGAAACTGCATAGTGATCCACTAACCAAGTGATTTACCAACGTACATTCCATCCTATCTTGCAACAGGTTTCTACCCATTACATAATCAAGTCTACCTCCCAATAAATGAGTTTGGGTATCCGTAGTATACACGGTTAATCTGTTGTCATAAACATATTTTATGAATTTGCATCCATTATCGTTGTTAGTAATGTATCCCAGCGTAATATGTCTAGCATTAAAATCTCCCATGTATATTGTCACATGATTGTCTAGATCTGGGAGCAATGTTACATTGAGTTTCTGGCTTCTGGCATATACGTTGAGGAACGAGAAGTGGCTGTATTTTTTTTATTTTTTTTTTATTTTTTACATGCAAGCATGCTTATAAGTACAATAAAAGTAAATAATTACAACATGGAACAGACCAAAAGTACAAAGCACAAACGTGCAAAAACATAAAGGAACAAATGGATTAAACACAAAGACGCCGCCAGAAGGGCCGACCACAAAACAATAATTACAAACATATTACAACAAGCAAGTTAAAACACAGCTGAATACAATACAGAAATAACACATCAAACCATGAAATATTCAGAACAAGGCTACCAGCACCGCAATCACACACGGAGAGGCACCAACACAAAACGAAAACAATAATAATAAAAATAATAATAATAATAATAATAAAAATAACAACAAGAAAGGAAAACAAACATACAACAAACAAAGAAAAGCACAATGGCAAAACACGACAAAAAGCATAAACTCAGACCAGGTCACGCCAACAGCCTGAAGGGCACTCAACATGACACAAACTAACGCACAAACAGCATCAGAAAAACATAGAACAACAAAGCATAACCCAAGAATACGACATCCACAACTAGACACACACCACCAACCAAACCCCGGACCGCACAGGAACCGGAAACACACACACAAACCACACAAACCCACAACCACAAACGGAGCACGCAGGAACCGGGAAACAAACCCGCCCCACCCATACCCCACAACCATGCACACAAATGGAAACAACCCACAACACACAATACACAAAGGAATTATGAGCGAGGAATACATTTCTCAGAGACAGGAATATATTTCTCAGGGAACGAATCCCAAGGATACCGTCGCTTATAGGCCTTTCAAATCAAGTACTCCAAGTCGGTGGGGGGACGATCCCCCAGCCGCCGTGGGCCCTGCATAAACTCGGGAACCTCCAGATCAGGTGGAAACGGCCACTCCTGAAGCTCACCGACGCCCCTGCTGTAGTTTGTACATTAAAGTGATGGTACTGTGTGTGTACATTGTGTGACGTGCTCACAAGAAGGTGCGATAAATCACTTCTGATGAATGTTAATAGGCCTATGGCGTTACTGTTATTATAAGATGCATTCCCTCTGATCTTTGTTTTTTTTATCATGTTGGACGTGTAGGGCTCTTGTAAAGCAATTATATCTATGTTGTTCCTGGTAACATGTGCAATTAGGTCATTCAGTCTTTTGTTGATGCTACGAATGTTTGAACTGAGAAACCTAATGATCCTTGTGTCATCAGCAGCCATCGCCTTGGTGTTGTTCATCCTTGGGACTGGTGGTCCCATTGTAGTCTTCGTCCCACTTCCACAATGTGTCAATAAGTGACTGTACTACGTAAAGAGCCGCACCAACCTGGCTTTTGGGACCGTCAGGAACATCTGGTGACATCAGTTTCTTGATCACTGAGCAACTTGGGATGGTCCGGGAGTGAATGTTCTCTGTAAGTTGCATGGCATAATTACTGTCACTCAGAATATTATCATTTTCATTCTCGTACTTAACTTGAGCGCGTCAATAATCATTTTAAAATATGATGATGCAGATCGACTTTCTTTTCCAGTTAATGTTTCTGTGTCACTAACACTGCTGTCATCACTGAGTTGACTGACAACGTCGCTGCCACCGCCTCCGTTGTCGCTCTCATCTCTGCTGCCGCTGCTGTTGCCGCTGCTGCCGCTGCTGTTGCCGCTGCTGCCGCTTCTGCCGCTGCTGCTGCCGCCTTGCCGTCACCACCACCGCAGGAACCTTTACCAGCGCGGGCCACGGCGTGACACATCAGTGTGGAGGCTGCTGTATCTCATGTGGAGGAGCCCGACGTAGCGTTTTGTATAATTTCAGCCAGTTCTGCTACCTGTGCTTGCAAGGCTGCCAAATGTCTTTTAACTGTTGTCTCAGGCTGTTGTTTGTTGTCAGGGGCGTTGTTGGTACTGTCACACTATGGGGTGGGACAACAGTACCAGAGCCGGCATCAGTAGGCAATTGTTGAGTATCGGGCACTAGCGTCCTTGTGCCAAGGGAGGCTGGCCGTTTGGTACAGTCTGAGTGCCAGATGGTTACTCCTTCCGCACCACATCTGAAACACTTCAGCGGCGGTTTATACGGAGCCACAGATCAGGTTGTTGCCCTGCTTCTGTTGCAGTGTTCTGTTGCTCTTGTTCCTGCTGTCTTTGGTCTCTGGTCTTCTTATACTGACAGTCCTTCAGTGCATGAAGACCGGAACAGAGAGCACACTTGGGTGTGGGCACCAGCAGTACTTAGCTATGTGGCCACTGCCACAGCACACTTAACACTCCACAGGGTTCTACTCCCACACCCTGAACGTGCTGGGGCGCGCATACAACCCACCAAACCAATATTTGTCAGGTGGCGGGTCAGGCTTTTTCCAGACTATGACTATTTGATCAGTAGGCTTACCATTCTTGGTCAATCTTCGTGCTCTGTGTACCCCATCTAATTCATAGGCCCACTCTAGTGGATACTTGTGACTGTACCTGTAGACTAGGTATTCATCCATCTTCTTGTTCCGTGTTGGATTATCTAGAGGGGAGAGCTTTACGTCACCTATTTTCCCTTGTAGAAGAGCCTCCACAACCTGCTGCTTCTCTCTTGAAACATACACATATGGGGAGTTGACATGTGGACGTACCACGCCTGAGGAGCCAGGCGGGTACACCACGCTCAGTTTCTTACTCCTACTGTCTGTTGTTAGTGTTGTGGTCATTACTGACTGTTGGTTGTGTAGTGGTCATTACTGACTGTTGGTTGTGTTGTGGTCATTACCGACTGTTCGTAGTGAATTGGTCGTTAATGACTGTTGGTAGTGTTGTTGTCATTACTGTCTGTTGGTAGTGTCGTGGTCATTACTGTCTGTTGGTTGTGTTATGGTCATTACTTACTATTGTAGGTGTTGTGGTCATTGCTGACTGTTGGTTGAGTTGTGGTCTTTACTCAATATTGAATTTGTAGTGGTCATTACTAACTGTTGGTAGTGTAGCTGCTGACTGTTGGTTGACTGTTGTTATCATTACTGACTGTAATGATAATTACTGTTGTTATCATTGCTGACTGTTGGTTGTGTTGTTATCATTACTGACTGTTGGTTGTTTTGAGGTCATTACTGACTGTTGGTAGTGTAGTGGTTGTCAGGAGACGTATTTTTCCTGCACTCTCGTGCACTGAATGAAGTACGAAATTGCATAGTGCACCTTTGATGTGCACAGTGATTCAACTTTCTGAATATAAATTTTCCACAGTCGTGTTGGGTGTCGTTGGACAGCCCAAGACATTTGCTAGCCATTGATGTCATTCTGATCGCTGTATCAGGTCTGTGAAGGAAATTACAGGAGGGAGTTGATTTCAGGGAAATTTTTTGTACAAGTCAAGTGTAGAGAGGGATGAATGGGGGGGTTAACGGCTGTAGACCACCCCCCCCTATCACGTATCCATCTCGTGAGAGAGAGGGGTAGCGTCGTGAGGCAGGTGCGCCATTGGCCAAGGCTCCTGGGCCTCAGGAATGCTGAACCATGATTAGTCGAGATGCTGAGGGGTGCCGCATGGTATCCCCAGGGCCGTCTTGGCGCAAAAAAATATTCTTACCTAGAACGTTTGCTATGGGAGGAGGTACTTTTTCGTGATAGGCCAGGCATTAGGAAAACCGCCTGCAACGTTACTAAAGTCACGCCTATCATCTTGCTATCTTTCCGTGTGTCATCCGTAAGAATCCGGTAGATCAGAAAGGTGCATGTACCGAACCAGTGTGAACTTTTCATCTAAGCCGCTTGATTGTGAGACGCCATCTCAAAGCAACTGGACTGAGTGAGGCTGTTAATAATCGGCCTAGTTAGTGACATCCGCCATCTATCGTATCTGTGCTTGAAGGTACTGCAGTGAGACATGCTAGAGAAGGTCTTATGAGAGAAACACTAAAGTGCCTAATTCCGAGGAATTAGAAAGGAACAGTGAAGGACTTCGTCTCGTGTCTCGTGTATCGTGTAACACCGTGTACCGTCGTATCCTGGGGTACCGTGTTAAGTGGATGGGCGTGGTACCGCATCCCCGCTGTGTAATCTGTTGTGCGCGCACCCTGGTCTGCCTAAGCCGGCGTGTTCGCGCCACCTGGTAGCCGTGTGTGGAGCTAACCCCGTGGTCTAGGACCCTGTGCTCCAACTGACCACGTGTAGGAAGTGAGGACGCCTGCGTCATCATCCAGCAGCAGCAGTGGAAGTGAGGGTGACGTATGTATGTGAGTGTATGTGGTGGGCCCGTGAGATTGAAGTAAGTACAATGTTTCCGTTTTGGGTAATAAAACTCTGAAGCTGGTTTCGCCCCCAGTGTTCCGTCTGTCCTCTGTCCCAAGTCGACCACCTAGTGAGGTGAATGGGAATTGGAGACGTGTGAGTTTACCCTGTTGCCGTCACCAAGTTGAGGTTGACCCTAACTGTGAATTTGACGTGTGTGAGGACACCTAGAGACACATTCAGTGGTGGAGTATAGTGAGTTACTTAATTCTATTCTCTCTATGTGCCGTGTATGTAATTTGCTGTAATTTGATTCCCTTTTCCAGCAGTGAAAGTGGTAACAGGGAGGTTTCCTTTTGTTGTAAATAATTCGCATTATTATATTGGCCAGCGCTTATTTTACAGTTGTGTTGTGGTAAAGTGTGAATTATTGGTAGATAATTTACTGGGGGAAGTCATTTACAAGTTTTGCCGTGAGTGGCAAGGATGTACTGTGATGTTCTGTGATGTACTGTGTTGTACCGTGTGTAAAACGTAGACAAGTTTGTCCTTGGTGGAAGGCGTTGTGTACTGTGAAGGATTCCGTGAGAATTAAAGTCATTTAACGTCACCGGGGGTCGCGATTTACTTAACGAAGTCACTTGTTTCGTTGAACATTATTGTGAATAATGTAGAGACGTGTAAAGGCAACAGTCACAGTGAAGTTCACGCAGTGGAGGAATTGTCAAGTGAAGACTAACGTAGTGTTAACGATTTAATGAGCTGTCGTTAATTAATTGATTAACGTAAGGGGTTGACCGGTCTGTTATGATCAGAGCCAATTGCGCTGTAATTAAGCTGCTGTAATTCGTTGGACTGATCAGATCTGTCTGCAGACAGAGGGATTAAGCACTCGTAGCTAATTAAAGGGAATTAGTAACCGCCACTTAGTGAATTCACCAGGTGTTGATGTTGTTGTTTACACGGAGTGTGGTGTAACATTGTGTGTGGTACAGTAGTCTACCCTCGTTAAGGTAATCTTGTCGTAAGACCGGAAGTGAACTATCAGTTAAGAGACAGTAGGCTTTATCAATACTCGTCTGAATTAATAGGCTGTTGTATTCAGTAATTAATTGAGAATTACTCACCGAATGCTTGACTTTCAAGTTGATGTAATTAATTGATTTACGAGTTATTGCTGCCATTTAAGTGTCGTTGAGACACGTGTGTGTTAACGTAATTGTTTAAATTCAATTAGAGTAACTTTTGTTGTTGATTGTCCTGAGAGACAAGTGTTAACGTAAGATTTTTATAAGGGGTTATCATTCTTGGATTAACCGCCTTGTTACTTTTTTTTTTTTTTTTTACATGCAAGCATGCTTATAAGTACAATAAAAGTAAACAAATACAACATAGAACAGAACAAAATGACAAAGCACAAACGTGCAAAAACAGAAAGGAACAAATGTACCAAACACAAAAACGCCGGCCGGAAGGGCCGACCACAAAACAACAACAATTGCAAACACAACACAATAATTAAGTTAAACACAGCGGAATACAATACAGAAATAACACACCAAAACATGAAATATACAGAACAAGGCTACCAGCACCGCAAACACACACGGAGAGGCACCAACACAAAACGAAAATAATAATATTAATAACAAGAAAGGAATACAAGTATACAACAAACAAAAAGAAAAGCACAATGGCAAACATGACAAAAAACATAAACCCAGACCGGGTAACGCCAACAGCCTGAAGGGCACTCAACACTACACAAACAAGCGCACAAACAGCATCATAAAAACATAGAACCACAAAGCATAACACAAGAACATGACATCCACAAAGAGACACACACGCTAACCAAACGCCGGACCACACAGGAACCGGATACACACAAGCCACACAAATAAACCCACAACCACAAACCAGAGCACGCAGGAACTGGGAAACCATCCCGCCCCACCCACTCACACACACCCGACCTGCACCCCACAACCATGCACACAAATGGAAACAACCCACAACACACAATGCACAAAGGAATCATGAGTGAGGAATACATTTCTCAGAGACAGGACCATACGTTTCCGCAGCCTAAGGATACTTTCGCTTGTAGGCCTCCCAAATCAAATATTCCCTGTCGGTAGGGGGACGATCCGCCTGCCGCCGTGGGCCCTTCATAAACTCGGGAATCTCCAGATCAGGCGGAAATGGCCACTCCTTAAGCTCACCGACGCAAGTCGCATAACGAGGCTGGGGAGCGCAAACCACATCCTTCGAGGTAGCAGACGACACTGATGAAGCGTACGAGGGCTACCGAGACAGCTGCGCCACCGTACGCACAGGAGCAGGGAACAATCGACGAAATGGTAACACCTCCACCGAGACTGCAGGAGACACTGAAGATATCGCCGGAGACGGAAGAGGCATCGAGACCGCCGCCGATGAAACGGGGAACGAGGAAGGGGTTACAGAACCCCCAGAGCGAGCAGCCTTTTTCAACAACATCACCAGGCCACCCCGCTCACCACGAATCTCAGCAGGGTGAACCACCCCCCACGAAGAACCGGTGCCATCCGATGCAGGCGACACACCCGAAGCAGGCACCGCAGACGCCATATCTGAAGTGGAGGCTGAAACACCGGCACTGGCATCCTCAGGCAAATGCACCTCCGCCATCACCGTAGTATGCAACGCAACCGGAGCCACCCCTCCGTTGCCGGCAGATCCACAAGCATCGAAGTCGCCAGCATCTGCCCATGCTGAAGAAGAACGCCGGGAACGCTTAGACTCTGGCCGCACATCATCAGACCCGGAGGCTGACTCAGAGACACGCGCAACACAAGCCGGGCGAACCGATGCACGTCGCAGAACGGCAGCATCCTCAACCACATGGGGCACCCGGCCAGGCACAGGAGGAAGCGCCGGATCCACCCCATCACCCAGCACAGCCGGAACAGACGGCGAGGGTGCAAGGACCTCCTGTCCCTGACCTAGGACAGGGTCAGACGCAGCAGAGGACGAACTGGAAGACGGGGGATTCGAGCAGAAGGCAGCCGGAAGAATCTCAGGGACACTAGTTGGAGCAGGACGATCACCAGGCGACATCACCACCTCCGGAGGAGAGGCGACAACAACAGGGGGCGCACCAGGCGACACAGGGGGCACATCCGCGGCTGAAGAGACGTCCACATCCACCGAATCCTCCCTCACAGGAAGCGGCGGAAAATCCTCCTCACTGAAGAGGTTCACGGGTGCAATGGCAGGCGCAGAACAGTCAGCAGCCTGATGGCCCAAGAAGCCACAATGATAACACGTTCGAGACTGGCGGGCGTAAAACACCCGAACGTTGTAACCCATAAGACGCACAGAAGGCGGAATATCTTCCCAGAGCCTCATGCCCAGGGTGCGAATGTTAGTCCTCACACCCTTAAGTGGACTGGAAGACACCACATTCACCCGCACACTAACCACCGCGCCAAACCGGCCGAAGTACAGCCGTAGCAGACTCTCCGGAAACTCCAATGGAGCCCCATGCACACTGACGTAAGTGAGGGCACCACTCCGATCAGAGAGGGTCACAGTGCCCGCACAGTGTACTGTGTTGTAGGAAGTGAGGACGCCTACGTCATCATCAAGTAGCAGCAGTGGGAGTGTGAGGTTGTCGGGTATATGAGTGAAAGGGAGTGGTGCGGGCCCGCTGATTGATGTAAGTACCCTGTTTCCGTTTGGGTAATAAAACTCTGAAGCTGGGTTCACCCCCAGTGTTCCGTCTGTACTCTGTCCCTATGACCACCTGGTGAGGTGAATGGGAATTGGAGACGTTTGAGTCTACCCTGTTTGCCGTCATCAAGTTGAGGTTGTGCCCAACTATGATTTTGACGTGTGTGAGGATAACTAGTGACACATTCAGAGGTAGAGTAAGTGATTTATTTGCTTCTATTTTTCTTTATGTGCCACGTATGTATTTGCTGTAATTTGATTCCCTTTTTCAGCAGTGAAAGGGGTAACAGAGAGGTTTCCCTTGGTTATAAATTTTACTGTTGTGTTGTGGTAAAGTGTGAATTATTGGTGGATAATTTATGGGGGTGGGTGGGTAAGTCATTTACAAGTTTTGCCATGAGTGGCAAGGATGTACTGTGACGTACTGTGTTGTACTGTGTGTAAACTGTAGACAATTTTGTCCTTGGTGGAAGGCGTTGTGTACTGTGAAGGATTCCGTGAGAATTAAAGTCAGTTAACGTCACGGGGGTCACGAATTACTTAACGAGGTCACTTGTTCGTTGAACATTGTTGTGATTAACGTAGGGACGTGTAAAGGCAGCAGTCACAGTGTAGTTCACGCAGTGGAGGAATTGTCAAGTGAAGACTAACGTAGTGTTAATAATTTAACGAGCTGTCGTTAATTGATTGATTAACATAAGGGGTTGACGGTCTGTTATGATCGGAGTCAATTGTGCTTTAATTAAGCTGCTGTAATTCGTTGCACTGATCAGATCTGTCTGTGGACAGAGTGATTAAGCACTCGTAGCTAATTAAAGATAATTAGTAACCGCCACTTAGTGAATTCATCAGGTGTTGATGTTGTTGCTTACACGTAGTGTCTTGTAACCTTGTGTGTGGTACAGTAGTCTACCCTCGTTAAGGTAATTCTGTCGTAAGACCGGAAGAGAACTGTCAGTTGAGAGACAGTAGGCTTTATCAATACTCGTCTGAATTAATAGGCTGTTGTATTTAGTAATTAATTGGGAATTACTCACCGAATGCTGGACTTTCAAGTTGATGTAATTAACTGATTTACGAGTTATTGCTGCCATTTAAGTGTCGTTGAGACACGTGTGTATTAACGTAATTGTTTAAATTCAATTAGAGTAACTTTTGTTTTGATTGTCCTGAGAGACAAGTGTTAACGTAAGATTTTTTTTTTATAAGGGGTTATCATTCTTGGATTAACCGCCTTGTTACTTAGTACCTCGTTGAGGGCAGCGAGCGCCAGTCAAGTTTTTGTGATTATAATATTGATCACCGTGAAGCCGTGACAATATTGATTGCAAGCTTGCGTCAATAGTGGGCACCACTTTGTTCTGTTAGTGTCATTGTTCAGTCAGCGACGACGGGATAAGGATACCGTGGGTCCATCAGGCTGTTGATTAGCTGTTCTTGAATGTGCCACTGGAGTGACAGTAAAATAACGTAAAAATCACTGTGTAGTAGTTTTGTTTTGTGAATAAATTGTTTTGTTATAGAAAACGGTCGTTTACGTCAAACCTTCCAATATTACTGCCCACATTTTATGTTCTGCAACGCTTTGCCTGCTTATGTTCGTATCAAGTCTGTATCTAAAGCTCGAGTCCATTGCACAGCACCACACTTCTATAAATAAAATGTGAGAATCCGTCGGCTACCCTCTATTAGTTTGTTAACTAGGAGGAGCCAGCGACCTAAGTGACAGGTATTACCCGTGTGGTTTCGCCTGGCGGTTTGCTCCTGCGGTCCTCTGATCTTAGGCTTTAAGATTAAATATCTGCCACTGGCAGCTCTTGATGTTTAAGGTCTGCCTCTCTTGCGAGGTAGTTACGATTAACGTAACATCTATAGGACTTAATTCTTTTGATAATTGTCAGATAAGAAAAAAATCTCACACAAACAGAGAGTTCATATCTACAAGACTTGGTAGCATTGACCTGACCAGTACGCAAAGGAGAAAGGGTAGGAGAGGGGATGGGGGGGAAGGAAAATTCGAGACCTTTTCAAGTCAATCGTTAATACATATTTATACAGTAATATAAGAAAAGTATAATATACACAACCTAATCTCAAAAGCAGCCTATTGGTATATATCCTCACAAGACATGTATATCGAATATCAAGAACAATCAGTACGAAGCGACAATAGGCCACTGCACTTAGTAACAATGAAATGGATATATGATAGTACATATGCCAGTAATACATCTGTGGGAAAAACGTGCTGGGATTGATATGAGAAGAGAACTACCAGGGACTTGTACTGAACTAAATTAAAATTTACTGTCTGCAAATTAATTCAACTAAAATCTCTAGCTAGGGTCGTAAATCGTAGCTCCTCCTTTCCTAATGACAGATTGTGGGCTGTAAGGGGCAGGTGGGGTGAATTAGTTGATAGGTTGATTGAAGATCCACAGTCCACCTGCCGACAGGTATCTCACATCAGCTTGTATTTTATACAAGGATAAGATTTAATAAATTCAGTTCTATGACTGAAAACTGGTTCTGTATAAATCAGAGATTTAAACATACATAGTCTAGCCTAGCACCATAACTATTAACAGACAATATATTCTTTTACTATAAACAACAATTAAAATTGTATAAGTATGATAAATGACTTTAAATATGGTCTAAGTACTGTTAGCTAGGTACTAAAATTATATTCAATTAAATGAACTTATATGATAACTTAAAAATAACTAAGTAAGCAATTGTTAACTTAATTTATATATTCAAGTTAACATATATCTGTTAATATATATACGTTAATATATATCTGTATATATATACAGATATATTCAGTTTATATGAAGTAGTGCAGTCAGCCTGATTGAATCTTTTCCCACACAATGGACACTTTTGACGTTTTGTTTATTTATCATGACTGAATCTTTTCTCACACAATGGACACTCATGATGTTTGGTGCTTAAAGATTCAACTGCAGCACTACAATATTAATAAACTTGCTGAAATATGAGGCATTGCCTCGCTTTATAACCGACAGACAGACTTACATTTGTCGCTTTATAACCGACAGACTTGCTTTCTACATTTGTCAATGACCACTATACTACAGATCTTAACAGTCAGTAATGGCCACTACATTACCAGCTGTCAACAGTTAGCAATGATCAATACACTCCTAGTGGTCAACAGTCAGCAATGATCAATACACTCCCAGTGGTCAACAATCACCAATGAATACAACAATACCAACAGTCAGTAATGACCACAGCACCACCAACAGGCAGTAATGACCACAACACTACCAACAGTCAGTAATGACCACAACACAACCAACAGTCAGTAATGATCACAACAAATCCAACAGTCAATAATGACAACAATGCTATTAACAGTCAGTAAAGATGGGTTCGTCTAATTACCAAAAACAAACACAAGCTTCAGAAAGCTTCCTGGCAATACGTTAGTAATGAATAAATATGATATATTTACTAATTATAATGTTTGTGCTGAACATACAACATGAAAAAACATAATTTTAATCTGAAAAAGTATCTTTTTATAAAGAAATTAGACGAAAATAAAGAGCAGGTGACGCCAAATCAAGTCGACGATCCAAGCGTCAATGTTGTGGAGCGACTTATCCAAGACAGATTGTTGCCTGGAGAGTGTTTGCTGGCATATCAGCCTCTTGTACACACGTCGTCACAAATTAAAATAATGGTATAAACTACAATAATGCATAATTACAATAATATTTAGCATAAATAGCCAGAAAATATTGAAATTGTATTGAAAAATAGGTGTCTGGAAGTGAAATTAACTCCATGGGGCAATAGTTTTGTTATATAGATGCTGATGATTATTCGCTGGTATGCGTTCGCTATACATGGACTCGCTCTGGGTGTGTGTGTAGTGTGATATACATTCAATAACATCATTATAGGGGGTAAATATGTCATATATCTTCATTACTTGTGTAATGCTAGAAGGCCGGAGTAGCACTAGGTAACTATGGATATAGCTTTGGGAAAATACATGGACCCGCTCTGGGTGTGTGGAGAGCTACACACCAGCAAATCAATTGTCTAATTAACATGCATATATATGCTAATTAACCTTCAAGATTTATATATCAGAAGAAAGGCAGAGATGTAGACATTACTGTAGCTACATTTCAAGTAATATATATAATTTATGTGAAAGGCATTATATTTTAAAATAAATAATACTACATAATCGCCGGTATCCGGACACATGAACACTACATTCAATGCCATCATTATAGTCGGTAAATATGTCATATTTCATCAATACTTGTGTAATGCAAGGAAGTTTTATCTTTTTTAAAGATAAATATTTCAACTTTAAATATCTTTTCAAATATTTGTCATTAAAGTATATATTCTGAAAATAATCATGTATTTTATTTACCCCAAAGTAGAGCACGAATATCATAGTGTCATATCCTGTGATTAGTAATTTATTTTGCACCCCATACTCATTCCTTGAAGATTATTTACATTCACTCCTCGCTTGATAAATTCAAGATCTTTTGAGTACATGAAAATATATTTTAGAATTATAGTATTCAAATGGAATTAGTAGCGTATAGCTAGCTCTAAGCAGAACTACTACTGTACCAGTAACCAGTAAAACATTTTAATTAACATTTCAGATCAGGTTAGAATTGAGACCACAAAAATCCAGTAGCATTTCTATCACATTCGTCTATAGTTGAACCATTTAGAATGTCTCTTAAATGTTACCCAAGCACACATGTTTGTGGAGACTAAAGTTATTATCAATAGAAAGCAACAAGGCCACATGGGTTTATTTCACCATATATGACAGGACTTTCTAAGTGAGGAGAAAGACATCAGATTAGTGATGTGAAAGGAATTAGATTCTCTGAATCTTTATCCTGGGAATGTGTGTGTGTAATACTAGATAAGAGAGAAAATTAGGTCTGGAGTCAGTACATTAGACAGCAGAGGGTTAGAAAGGCGGAATCCAAGAGCTAACAGCTTTAGCCTATGGATACAAATAGCAAATACACAAACAATTCATTTCATGAGGATCCCGGGGATCCTGTAAATTACTATCCTCCCTTCTCATCCAGTATTGTTCTTCCGAAGAAATTACTATCTATTTGTTTGTGTTATATACAAGAAGGTACATTGGATTTTTCAGAGTACATAACAATGGTGTTCTTACAATTATTGTAAAGCCACATAGTTTTGGGCAAGTGCTTAATCTATCAGGGGGGGGGGGACTGTCTGGCGCCCCCCTTTCCCGGCAATTAAATGTTAACCGCATAGAATGTTACAGTATTACACTGTCATTTTACTCAAGGTAGCACTTTTACTAATGTAAAATGTAATAGCCCCATTGTTAGACTTATTCTCTGGAAGTTACACATTATTACATTTACCCTTGTTACACTTACTAAGTTTAATATACAAGGTTATTCTCAGGATGTTAACCTTCAAGCCATGTTAATCAAACCAGTACAGTGCATTGTTAACTTACATCATTAATGTAAATAAGTTATTTTACCCAGGATAAAAGTTTTACCAATGGTTATTACCTTATAGGGATGTATGTACTTTATATGGGAAAGTGATCACTAATTAGCCATTGTAATACCAATCTTTGGACAGCGTTGACTAACTGGCCTTCATTTATTACAGCCAAATCTTCCATCCATAAGGCGGATGGTGTTAGATGGGTTAATATAAAATAGTCATAACTTGTAATTATAGTTATGTAATTATAGTTAATGTTGCAGATGTCATAAGATAAACAAGTAAGAACCTTTCATGCAGTGAGAACTTACATACAATATGTAAACTTTCTATATTTAAATTTTAATTTATAATGAAGAAAATGGAGTTAAATGTAATGAAATAATTAAACAGAGTACGACAATGTTATTTATTAACAAAAAATTAAGGAAAATGAAATAAACTTGTGCTCTAAATATATAATTTTTAACAAATCAAATAAATTGAATATGCAATCTCTGTACCTACTAATTAATATGTATGTCAGCGACCACAGACCTTTCGCATATAAACTGTATGGCTGTGACATGAACCCTCACATTTATATCTCGAGTGTATAGATGTTACCAGTTTCATTTAACATCTAAGTGAACAAAAGGTAAAAAATAGATAATAATCGACAGTTTTAAAAATCCGAAAATATGGTGTTGGATACAATGAGGAACTTAAAAAAAGATTTAACTAATAATAGTAATATTGAAAGAACTAGAACAAATAGAAGAACAAACAACTGATACTTAATATTATTGAGCAGATATATAAATATACAAAGTGACCATATATTAAAAGTTACACTTACCAACCAACGCACACACTTTTGCTTTTAATTAAAGGGTTGGTGAAATAGCACATGTATGCATATGTGAATGTCTAGCTTCGGCAAAGCTACATCATCCGGGGAGGATGGAGTTACTTACGGCATACTGCGTATGCTTCTGCTAGTTCCAGGTAATCCCTTGCTTGAATTGTATAATATGAGCTATGTAACTGGGGAGCTTCTAAAGTCATGGACCAACAGTCTTATTATTCCCATTCCTAAACCATACCAGCAGAGTGCTTTTCGCCCAATCTCCCTCACTAGTTGTCTCTGTAAGTGTCTTGAGGCATAACTGTGACGTGCTTATCTCTGAAGCACGTCATATAAAACAGATATAGTGAATGACACAGATATAGTGAAATAATCAATGATGAAGTCCGAGTTTGTCTCCTGTGGATTCCTTCCCATATTGGTCTCCTAATGCATGATAGAACTGATGAGTTAGCCAAGACTTTTGCTCGTTTTTTCGACTACCTAACCTCCCTAACCTAACCTAACCTAACCTAACTTTTTCGGCTACCTAACGTAACGTAACCTATAAAGATAGGTTAGGTTAGGTAGGGTTGGTTAGGTTCCGTCATATATCTATGTTAATTTTAACTCCAATAAAACAAAATTGACCTCATACATAAGGAAATGGGTAGCTTTATCATTTCATAAGAAAAAATAGAGAAAATATATTAATTCAGGAAAACTTGGCTTATTAGGCAAATCGGGCCTTGCATAGTAGGCTGAGATGTGCGTTCTGGCTACTAGGTACGACATATATATATATATATATATATATATATATATATATATATATATATATATATATATATATATATATATATATATATATATATATATATATATATGTCGTACCTAGTAGCCAGAACGCACTTCTCGGCCTACTATTCAAGGCCCGACTTGCCTAATAAGCCAAATTTTCCTGAATTATTATATTTTCTCAAATTTTTTTCTTATGAAATGATAAAGCTACCCATTTCATTACGTATGAGGTCAATTTTTTTTTATTGGAGTTAAAATTAACGTAGATATATGACCGAACCTAACCAACCCTACCTAACCTAACCTAACCTATCTTTATAGGTTAGGTTAGGTTAGGTAGCCGAAAAACTTAGGTTAGGTTAGGTTAGGTAGGTTAGGTAGTCGAAAAACAATTAATTCATGAAAAATTGGCTTATTAGGCAAATCGGGCCTTGCATAGTAGGCATAGAAGTGCGTTCTGGCTACTAGGTACGACATATATATATATATATATATATATATATATATATATATATATATATATATATATATATATATATATATATATATATATATATATATATTATTAAATATGACCGAAAAAGTAAGATTAATAATTCTAACACGAATTTTCTCAATCTTTCGTACATTACGCTTCACTGTTGGAGGTAAATCAAAAATCACTTCTCCAAAATTCATTTTTATTTCTAGTCTGACGCGACACGGGCGCGTTTCGTAAAACTTATTACAGTTTCAAAGACTTCACAAATACACAACTGATTAGAACTTACGTATCTCTGAGTTTATATCTACATTTGAGTGAGGTGGGAAGGGTGATGTGGCATTAACACAAGACAGAACAAGATGGGATATTAATAGGGTATTAAAAGTATCAACACAAGACAGAACAGAAACAATGGGTATTGAATAGAAGTGTTTGTAGAAAGCCTATTGGTTCATATTTCTTGATGCTTCTATATTGGAGTGGAGTCTTGAGGTGGGTAGAATATAGTTGTGCAATAATTGGCTGTTGATTGCTGGTGTTGACTTCTTGATGTGTAGTGCCTCGCAAACGTCAAGCCGCCTGCTATCGCTGTATCTATCAATGATTTCTGTGTTGTTTACTAGGATTTCTAGAAATCCTAGGATTTCTAGAAATCCTAGTAAACAACACAGAAATCATCGATAGATACAGCGATAGCAGGCGGCTTGACGTTTGCGAGGCACTACACATCAAGAAGTCAACACCAGCAATCAACAGCCAATTATTGCACAACTATATTCTACCCACCTCAATACTCCACTCCAATATAGAAGCATCAAGATATATGGACCAATAGGCTTTCTACAAACACTTCTATTCAATACCCATTGTTTCTGTTCTGTCTTGTGTTGATACTTTTAATACCCTATTAATATCCCATCTTGTTCTGTCCTGTGTTAATGCCACATCACCCTTCCCACCTCACTCAAATGTAGATATAAACTCAGAGATACGTAAGTTCTAATCAGTTGTGTATTTGTGAAGTCTTTGAAAATGTAATAAGTTTTACGAAACGCGCCCGTGTCGCGTCAGACTAGAAATAAAAATGAATTTTGGAGAAGTGATTTTTGATTTACCTCCAACAGTGAAGCGTAATGTACGAAAGATTGAGAAAATTCGTGTTAGAATTATTAATCTTACTTTTTCGGTCATATTTAATAATATATGTCTACAGGAAAGACTGCTACCAAAATATACTAATATATATATATATATATATATATATATATATATATATATATATATATATATATATATATATATATATATATATATTTATATATATATATATTTTCACTAGGTGCTTGTCTCCTAGTATACATATATATCCACTAGGTGCTTCACTAGGTGTCCTGTTTGCAAACTTCTACATGGGTACCATCGAGCAAAAAGTCTTAGTCGACATGAACTTGAAACCGGCCATATACTGCAGGTATGTTGACGACGTTTTTACACAGGTACCTGATGTCACACATCTGCAGGAGCTGAAGGAGGCATTTGAGCAGAGTTCCGAGCTGCGTTTCACTTACGAGATGGAAAAGGATGGGAAGCTGCCCTTTCTAGATGTAACAGTCATGGAAAAGAGCGGAGGTTTCCACACTGCAGTCTACACTAAGGAAACGAACATAGGAATGTGCCTAAATGCCAACAGCGACTGCCCAGACAGGTACAAGAGGAGTGTTGTTAACGCATATGTCGACCGTGCTCTCAGCCACAGCTCAGAATGGAAGCAAGTCGACGAAGAACTCTGTAGGGTAAGGCAGGTCCTAGTCAACAACGGCTTCTCCAATGGTTTCGTCGAAGACATCATAAGAAGGAAAGTGAAACGCCATGCAACCTCTGAAGAGACAACTAACACAACACCTATACCCCCTATTAGACTATTTTACAGGAACTTCTTTTTCACAGCTCGTAAAACGGAGGAAAGGGTCCTGAAAGATATTGTTAATAGAAACGTTATCCCTACAGACAAAAATCAGAGGATACAACTAACGATTTACTATATAACCAGAAAAACGGCCAGCCTACTCATGAGAAACTCTCCAGACAAAAAGCAGAACGCTTTAAAAGAGACCAACGTCGTCTATGCCTTCAAATGCCCACTTGGGGACTGTAAGCTCCAAAAAACCCAGTATATAGGCAAGACAACAACACCTCTTTCTAGGCGTTTAACGATGCATAAGCAACAGGGCTCCATTAAGGAACATATAATCTCTTCCCACAACCAAACCATCGCCAGAGAAATCCTAGTAAACAACACAGAAATCATCGATAGATACAGCGATAGCAGACGGCTTGACGTTTGCGAGGCACTGCACATTAAGAAGTCAACACCAGCAATCAACAGCCAATTAATGCACAACTATATTCTACCCACCTCAAGACTCCGCTCCAATATAGAAGCATCAAGAAATATGGACCAATAGGCTTTCTACAATCACTTCCATTTCCATACCCATTGTTTCGTGTTCTGTCTTGTGTTGATGAAATTAATACCCTATTAAATACCACCTCACCCCATCCCCCTCACTCAAATGTAGATATAAACAAATCGTAGATATATAATTCTATTCAGTTGTGTATGTGTAAAGTCTTTGAAAATGTAATAAGTTTTACGAAACGCGCTCAAGTGTCGCGTCAGACTAGAAATAAAAATGAATTTTGGAGAATTGATTTTTGAATTACCTCCAACAGTGAAAAGAAATGTACGAAAGATTGAGAAAATAGTGATTGGAACAAGAAATCTAATCCAAACAACGTGTTGAATCTGTCGTCCAAAACGATATGTGAAAATATGGTTACTGCTTTGGGTTATGGTATGTCTTTTGCCATTTCAAATCAACCTTCTGCAGTTAAAATTGCTAGTTCATTGTTACAGCTTGAAAAACATAACTCTCTGTCTTCACAAAACCTAAACCTGGTTAATGGTATTGTTTATGGTTCAATGTTGACGCCCCAAATAAACAATTTTCCCGAAAGATTCAGACGAAGCTTACAGGAGTTAAGAGCCGACCCTTCCATTCATATAACAAAGGCTGATAAATCCAGCACTATTGTTATTCTAAACAAGGAGGAATATATTTCGAAAATGAATGATTTCCTCCTAGATTCTTCAACGTACACTAAGCTTAGGAAAAATCCTCTTGAGGACATCATCAAGTTCTTCAATAGTAGCTTGAGGAAGTTGTTAAGTAAACATAAAGATCTTCTTAATCAATTTACTACTTCATCACCTTCATTACCATATCTATATGGACTTGTCAAGACGCATAAGCCTAACAATCCCATGAGAACTATCATCAGTTCTGTGGGATCCATTTCTTACAAACTCTCCAAATGGCTTACCAAAATCTTGTCCCCATTGTTAGGAACTATCTCCTCTTCGCATTTGACAAATTCTCTTGATTTAGTTAACAAATTGAAAAGTGTTCCTGTCACTCCTGATGTAAAGTTAATCAATTTTGACGTTTGTTCCTTGTTCACAAAGGTACCGGTCGATGATATTCTCGATTATCTTGCTCGTGAACTAATGAGCCATGACTTACCTCTTTCTGCTGATATTATTGTCAGTCTTGTTAAGTTGTGCATTAAAGAATGTAAATTTACCTTAAATAATGAGTATTATTTACAGACTTTTGGAATGGCAATGGGGAATCCTCTATCGCCATTGCTCTCAAACCTGTACATGGAATTCTTTGAAAAGAAATTTGTTTCAAAAATAACTCCTGGAATCATTCCTTGGTTTAGATATGTTGATGATATCTTGTGTATTTGGCCTTCAGATGTAAACACAGACGAATTTGTAGCCAAACTTAATGACCAAGTCACCTTCATAAAATTTACTATGGAGACTGAAATTGATAAATGTTTGCCATTCTTAGATGTGCTTATTCATAGGGAAAACTCTTCATTAAAGTTTAGTGTTTACAGAAAACCTACGAACAATTTATCTTATGTTCATTATTTTTCAGGGCATAGATACAATGTAAAAAAGTCAATTTTTTCTTCTATGTATCTAAGAGCTCTTCGAGTTGTGAGTCCAGAATTCTTAGACGAAGAATTTAAGAATATTGATTCGATTGGTCTTAAGCTTTGTTACCCACTGAATTTTTTGGAAGTTTGTCGTAACAAAGCACGTCGTACATATTATAATAATGTATGCAGTGAAAGGATTCGCCCAAAGAATGTGTTATGTTTACCATATTTCTCTGGGTTTGAGAATATTGTCAAGGCCTTGAAACTTTTTAATATAGATGTAATGTTTAGCTACGAAAACACTGTTGGTAAGCTATTAGTTAGGAACAGCCCTCGTAGTGATAATTGCGTCATTTATAAAATACCTTGTAAGGAATGTAATAAGTTCTATGTCGGCCAAACATCTAAAGATTTAAAATGTAGAATATCGCAACATAAATACTCTGTAAGACATGGCCAATTGTCTAATGCTTTGTTTGTGCATTTGTTAGAAAAAGCTCACCAAATTGATTGGGAGAGTGCTTCTTCAATAACAAATTGTAAAAGCACCTATAACAGAAACATAATTGAATCTGCTTTGATACAGATCACCAAAGAAAGTAATTTGAATATTAGCAGTGGTCTATATAACTTAGATCCATTTCTAATAGATCAGCTAAAGGGCGATTTAAGTAGGATCATTGAAAAACATTTGTCTCACTAATTCATTGTATATATTTACCTCTTTATGTTATAATTACCTATGTATTATGCTTGTATGTCTGCTGTATCAGATGGGCCATTGGGCTACATCGGATGGGCCAATTGGGTGCATCTGATGGGCCAATGGGCCGTCTGCGTTGTCCAAGTATTGTACCTCACCCCACTTCACCACTCTCTCCTGCCTATTTATACCCATCACTCGATCTGTAAAATCATTCCTTCTGAAGATGTATTTAATATACGAAAGTACTTAAGGAAATTTCCTGTTTCATTTTCCTCCGTGGTCTGACATTGTCATAAAAGACAGTCAATTTAACACAAAGGGACACAGGTGGAAACTGAGTGCCCAAATGAGCCACAGAGATATTAGAAAGAACTTTTTTAGTGTCAGAGTGTTTGACAAATGGAATGCATTAGGAAGTGATGTGGTGGAGGCTGACTCTATACACAGTTTCAAGTGTAGATATGATAGAGCCCAGTAGGCTCAGGAATTGTACACCTGTTGATTGACGGTTGAGAGGCGGGACCAAAGAGCCAGAGCTCAACCCCCGCAAACACAACTAGGTGAGTATATATTTTAGTATATTTTGGTAGCAGTCATTCCTGTAGACATATATTATTAAATATGACCGAAAAAGTAAGATTAATAATTCTAACACGAATTTTCTCAATCTTTCGTACATTACTTTTCACTGTTGGAGGTAAATCAAAAATCAATTCTCCAAAATTCATTTTTATTTCTAGTCTGACGCGACACGAGCGCGTTTCGTAAAACTTATTACATTTTCAAAGACTTTAGTTTACAAATACACAACTGAATAGAACTGATTGATTGATGATTGATGAAGATTAAGCCACCCAAGAGGTGGCACGGGCATGAATAGCCCGTAAGTGGTGGCCCTTTCGAGCCATTACCAGTATCAAAAGATGATACTGGAGATCTGTGGAGGCGCAACTGCACCCTGCGTGACGGGAGATGTCTCCCGGACCAAGTGGTGACCAAATGGTGGAATAGAACTTACGCATCTCCGATTTTATATCTACACTTGAGTGAGGTGGCATTAATAGGGTATTAATATCAACACAAGACAGAACAAGAGGTGGCATTAATAGGGTATTAATTTCATCAACACAAGACAGAACACGAAACAATGGGTATTGAATAGAAGTGTTTGTAGAAAGCCTATTGGTCCATATTTCTTGATGCTTCTATATTGGAGCGGAGTCTTGAGGTGGGTAGAATATAGTTGTGCATTAATTGGCTGTTGATTGCTGGTGTTGACTTCTTGATGTGTAGTGCCTCGCAAACGTCAAGCCGCTTGCTATCGCTGTATCTATCGATGATTTCTGTGTTGTTTACTAAGATTTCTCTGGCGATGGTTTGGTTGTGGGAAGAGATTATATGTTCCTTAATGGAGCCCTGTTGCTTATGCATCGTTAAACGCCTAGAAAGAGATGTTGTTGTCTTGCCTATATACTGGTTTTTTTGGAGCTTACAGTCCCCAAGAGGGCATTTGAAGGCATAGACGACGTTAGTCTCTTTTAAAGCGTTCTGTTTTGTGTCTGGAGAGTTTCTCATGAGTAGGCTGGCCGTTTTTCTGGTTTTATAGTAAATCGTCAGTTGTGTCCTCTGATTTTTGTCTGTAGGGATAACGTTTCTATTAACAATATCTTTCAGGACCCTTTCCTCCGTTTTATGAGCTGTGGAAAAGAAGTTCCTGTAAAATAGTCTAATAGGGGGTATAGGTGTTGTGTTAGTTGTCTCTTCAGAGGTTGCATGGCGTTTCACTTTCCTTCTTATGATGTCTTCAATGAAACCATTGGAGAAGCCGTTGTTGACTAGAACCTGCCTTACCCTACAGAGTTCTTTGTCGACTTGCTTCCATTCTGAGCTATGGCTGAGAGCACGGTCGACATATGCGTTAACAACACTCCTCTTGTACCTGTCTGGGCAGTCGCTGTTGGCATTTAGGCACATTCCTATGTTCGTTTCCTTAGTGTAGACTGCAGTGTGGAAACCTCCGCTCTTTTCCATGACTGTTACATCTAGAAAGGGCAGCTTCTCATCCTTTTCCATCTCGTAAGTGAAACGCAGCACGGAACTCTGCTCAAATGCCTCCTTCAGCTCCTGCAGATGTCTGACATCAGGTACCTGTGTAAAAATGTCGTCAACATACCTGCAGTATATGGCCGGTTTCAAGTTCATGTCGACTAAGACTTTTTGCTCGATGGTACCCATGTAGAAGTTTGCAAACAGGACACCTAGGGGAGAACCCATGGCGACCCCAACTACTTGCTTATACATGTGCCCATCCGGGCTCAAGAAGGGTGCCTCTTTAGTACAAGCTTGGAGTAGTTTCCTCAGAATATTTTCTGGTATGTCAAGAGGAGTACAGGCTGGATCACGATACACTCTGTATATATATATATATATATATATATATATATATATATACAGAGTGATCACGATACACTCTGTATATATATATATGTCGTACCTAGTAGCCAGAACGTACTTCTCAGCCTACTATGCAAGGCCCGATTTGCCTAATAAGCCAAGTTTTCATGAATTAATTGTTTTTCGACTACCTAACCTACCTAACCTAACCTAACCTAACTTTTTCGGCTACCTAACCAAACCTAACCTATAAAGATAGGTTAGGTTAGGTTAGGTAGGGTTGGTTAGGTTCGGTCATATATCTACGTTAATTTTAACTCCAATAAAAAAAAATTGACATCATACATAATGAAATGGGTAGCTTTATCATTTCATAAGAAAAAAATTAGAAAAAATATATTAATTCAGGAAAACTTGGCTTATTAGGCAAATCGGGCCTTGAATAGTAGGCCAAAAAGTGAGTTCTGGCTACTAGGTACGACATATATATATATATATATATATATATATATATATATATATATATATATATATATATATATATATATATATATGTATATATATATATATATGTATATATATATATATATATATATATATATATATATATATATATATATATATATATATATATATATATATATATATATATATATATGCGAACAAGCCTGAATGGTCCCCAGGACATATGCAACTGAAAACTCACACCCCAGAAGTGACTCGAACCCATACTCCCAGAAGCAACGCAACTGGTATGTACAAGACGCCTTAATCCACTTGACCATCACGACCGGACAAAATGAGGTGATAGCCGAGGCTATATGAACCACCCCACCGCCGGCACTCGGATAGTTATCTTGGGCATAGCATTTTACCAAATCACCTCATTCTTTGGGGCACACGTGAGGAACACAAATGCGAACAAGCCTGAATGGTCCCCAGGACATATGCAACTGAAAACTCACACCCCAGAAGTGACTCGAACCCATACTCCCAGAAGCAACGCAACTGGTATGTACAAGACGCCTTAATCCACTTGACCATCACGACCGGACAAAATGAGGTGATAGCCGAGGCTATATGAACCACCCCACCGCCGGCACTCAGATAGTTATCTTGGGCATAGCATTTTACCAAATCACCTCATTCTTTGGGGCACACGTGAGGAACACAAATGCGAACAAGCCTGAATGGTCCCCAGGACATATGCAACAGAAAACTCACACCCCAGAAGTGACTCGAACCCATACTCCCAGAAGCAACGCAACTGGTATGTACAAGACGCCTTAATCCACTTGACCATCACGACCGGACAAAATGAGGTGATAGCCGAGGCTATATGAACCACCCCACCGCCGGCACTCGGATAGTTATCTTGGGCATAGCATTTTACCAAATCACCTCATTCTTTGGGGCACACGTGAGGAACACAAATGCGAACAAGCCTGAATGGTCCCCAGGACATATGCAACTGAAAACTCACACCCCATTTTGGAAGGAGGCATTTTGTCCGGTCGTGATGGTCAAGTGGATTAAGGCGTCTTGTACATACCAGTTGCGTTGCTTCTGGGAGTATGGGTTCGAGTCACTTCTGGGGTGTGAGTTTTCAGTTGCATATGTCCTGGGGACCATTCAGGCTTGTTCGCATTTGTGTTCCTCACGTGTGCCCCAAAGAATGAGGTGATTTGGTAAAATGCTATGCCCAAGATAACTATCCGAGTGCCGGCGGTGGGGTGGTTCATATAGCCTCGGCTATCACCTCATTTTGTCCGGTCGTGATGGTCAAGTGGATTAAGGCGTCTTGTACATACCAGTTGCGTTGCTTCTGGGAGTATGGGTTCGAGTCACTTCTGGGGTGTGAGTTTCAGTTATATATATATATATATATATATATATATATATATATATATATATATATATATATATATATATATATATATATATATATATATATATATATATATATATATATATATATATATATATATATATATATATATATATATATATATATATATATATATATATATATATATATATATATATACATATATATATGTGTGTATATCACGAAAATAAACACGTGATTAAGAATGTGACAATGTCAGACCACGGAGGAAAAATGAAACAGGAAATTTCCTTAAGTACTTTCGTATATTAAATACATCTTCAGAAGGTCCACTTCAGAAGGACCTTCTGAAGATGTATTTAATATACGAAAGTACTTAAGGAAATTTCCTGTTTCATTTTTCCTCCGTGGTCTGACATTGTCACATATATATATATATATATATATATATATATATATATATATATATATATATATATATATATATATATATATATATATATATATATATATATATATATGTCGTACCTAGTAGCCAGAACGCACTTCTCAGCCTACTATGCAGGGCCCGATTTGCCTAATAAGCCAAGTTTTCATGAATTAATTGTTTTTCGACTACCTAACCTACCTAACCTAACCTAACCTAACTTTTTCGGCTACCTAACCTAACCTAACCTATAAAGATTGGTTAGGTTAGGTTAGGTAGGGTTGGTTAGGTTCGGTCATATATCTACGTTAATTTTAACTCCAATAACAAAAAATTTACCTCATACATAATGAAATGGGTAGCTTTATCATTTCATAAGAAAAATATTAGAGTAAATATATTAATTCAGGAAAACTTGGCTTATTAGGCAAATCGGGCCTTGCATAGTAGGCCGAGAAGTGCGTTCTGGCTACTAGGTACGACATATATATATATATATATATATATATATATGTCGTACCTAGTAGCCAGAACGCACTTCTCAGCCTACTATGCAAGGCCCGATTTGCCTAATAAGCCAAGTTTTCCTGAATTAATATATTTTCTCTAATTTTTTTCTTATGAAATGATAAAGCTACCCATTTCATTATGTATGAGGTCAAATTTTTTTTATTGGAGTTCAAATTAACGTAGATATATGATCGAACCTAACCAACCCTACCTAACCTAACCTAACCTATCTTTATAGGTTAGGTTAGGTTAGGTAGCCGAAAAAGTTAGGTTAGGTTAGGTTAGGTAGGTTAGGTAGACGAAAAACAATTAATTCATGAAAACTTGGCTTATTAGGCAAATCTGGCCTTGCATAGTAGGCATAGAAGTGAGTTCTGGCTACTAGGTACGACATATATATATATATATATATATATATATATATATATATATATATATATATATATATATATATGTATATGTATATATAAGTTTCGTAAAACTTATTACATTTTCAAAGACTTTAGTTTACAAACACACAACTGAAACTGAATAGAGCTTACACATTTTCGAGTTTATATCTACATTTGGGTGAGGTGGATGAGGTGAAAACAAACTTTCAACAATGGGTATTGAATGGGTATTAAATTCAAACACAAGACAGAACACGAAACAATGGGTATTGAATGGAAGTAATTGTAGAAAGCCTATTGATCCATATTTCTTGATTCTTCTATATTGGAGCGGAGTCTTGAAGTGGGTAGAATATAGTTGTGCATTAATTGGCTGTTGATTGCTGGTGTTGACTTCTTGATGTGTAGTATCGCTGTATCTATCGATGATTTCTGTGTTGTTTGCTAAGATTTCTCTGGCGATGGTTTGTTTGTGGGAAGAGATTATATGTTCCTTAATGGAGCCCTGTTGCCTATGCATCGTTAAACACCTGGAAAGAGATGTTGTTGTCTTGCCTTTATATTGTTTTTTTTGAGGCTTACAGTCCCCAAGAGGGCATTTGAAGGCATAGACGACGTTGGTCTCTTTTAAAGCGTTCTGCTTTGTGTCTGGAGAGTTTCTCATGAGTAGGCTGGCCGTTTTTCTGGTTTTATAGTAAATCGTCAGTTGTATCTTCTGATTTTTGTCTGTAGGGATAACGTTTCTACTGACAATATCTTTCAGGACTCTTTCCTCCGTTTTATGGGCTGTGGAAAAGAAGTTCCTGTAAAATAGTCTAATAGGGGGTATAGGTGTTGTGTTAGTTGTCTCTTCAGAGGTTGCATGGCGTTTCACTTTCCTTCTTATGATGTCTTCCACGAAAGTATTGGAGAAGCCGTTGTTGAAAGTGAAAGCCTGTGCTCCTTGGACACTTCGTTCTGAGTAGCTAAATCTGAAACAACAACAACAGCAGAACAATGGATACGAAGAGAGCTTTGTTAGGGCAGGCAGTGAGTAATGCAGTGTACACATGTATATTATACACATTATATGTATATTATAGCTTAATATACACTGTGTATATTAAGCTGTACTAGTGTAAGCTATATTAGTGTACGTGTACTCTAAAATCATGTACAACACTTGCATAATCCAGTAATACCTAATGTTAAAAATTATGTTTTTATAGTATTTCCTAAATCACGTACGTAGCTTTAATGTGTATGTTAGTCGTATGTTTCTCTATTAAAAATATATTTAATACGACTTGTACGCTCAGCAACAGCACATTGTGTTACATTTTTCGCTATGAAGTCCAGAAAAACAAATGTCTAAATTAATTAAATTGAGCATAAATCCTCATTCAAAGACCCGCGGCCCGTGATGGGTTGGATTGTTGAGGTCTTGATCTGACGCGGTCAACCTGTCAGCGGTCAACTGCCAGCCTGGAGTTATATCATACTTCTAAGATTATTACCTCTGTAAATCCCTTGACCAACGCTGTCTCCTTACACAGCTGACCCACAGCACTAGCCATTCAATCTACTCATATGCTGGAACGACTTAGCAATTTTTTTAACTAAATGCATAATTTTTTTAGGTGACAACACTATATTAGTGACATATGAAAGTGTAGTAAAGGTAAATAGGACACTGGATCTATTCACTAGTATATTAAACAGGGTGGGACTCAATACTTCTCCCTGAGGTTCAAGTTCAAGTAAATTCATTGCGAAACGTACATCTCAAATGGATAGAGTATATTAAGCTATTTCTACCCCCTTCTACTTCAAGTCCCTCAAGGGACGCACAAATCTGCTAAGTACTTTACTACTTTACCAGAATTGAAGGACGAATTTGTATTTATTATTGCATAATTCTTAAGTGTGTTACTGCTGTCCACCATTACCATTCTCTCAAATTTTTCATCATGTGTTCATCTGATAAGAACAGTCTGTTCATCTCAGCCTCCAAACTCTCATGGGGTATATAAGTTCCCTTTAACACCAAGATTCCCATTTTTTAGATATTTAGATAATGATGATTAGATAATTACTCATCGCCTCTCTCCTGTGCTAGGTAAGTCCACTACGGGCTCACCATTGCCCGTGCTACTTGGAACATTTTGTTCCCAGTAGCTGAATCTAAAACAACAAGAACAACAACCAAGATTAGTTACAGGCTATTCATGCCCGTGCCACCTCTTGAATGGCTTTATCCTCATCAATCAATCCCCAAGATTAGCTAGAAGCCCCATCTCTTCCTGGTCTATAAAAGGGTCTGTTGACCAGACCACACACTAGAAGGTGAAGGAATGACGACGTTTCGGTCCGTCCTGGACTCTGTTTCTGTCTGTCTCCGTCTCTGATAAAAGGGTCTGTTTCCAAACTTAGTTTAGTCACTTAACAGGAGTCATAAGCAGCGTGAATACGGTGAGCATCATAATACAGTCTGAGGTAAGCTAAACAATTGTGTTATGCATGTTGTTGTTTTAGATTCAGCTACTCGGAACATAAGTTCCGAGTAGCTGAAGACTACACCACGATATAGCTTACCACTACACCACGTCGCAGTCTCCGTGGTGTAGTGGTAAGACACTCGCCTGGCGTTCCGCGAGCGCTATGTCATGGGTTCGTATCCTGGCCGGGGAGGATTTACTGGGCGCAATTCCTTAACTGTAGCCTCTGTTTAACGCAACAGTAAAATGTGTACTTGGATGAAAAAACGATTCTTCGCGGCAGGAGATCGTATTCCAGGGACCATAGGATTAAGGACTTGCCCGAAACGCTACGCGTACTAGTGGCTGTACAAGAATGTAACAACTCTTGTATATATCTCATAAAAAAAAAAAAAAATGGTGAGCCCGTAGTGGACTTACCTGGCACAGGAGCGGGGCAAGTAGCACGGGCTATGGTTAGCCTCGTCTGGTGTGTTGTGTTATGCACCAGAAGAAATGTTAAATACCTTTGTTTTCCATTTTATTTAAATGTTTATAGTTGGATAGAGTTTTGTGATATGTGTAGTGCAAGTGAGATGTGATCATTTCTGTCCGGTCAGGAAAGAAATGGTTTCCGTGTTTCCTATCACCTAATGCTCCTGTCCAGCTAGCAGTAAATAGGTAGCCAGGAGCTACCTTGTTGTGGGGTTGCATCCTGGGGAGTCAGGAAATAGACCTTGTGGGGAGGAGGGAACCCGATATAACATAACATGTATATTTACACTGGCTGCCAGTCCCCCGACACAATGAATTACTATTATTATTATTATCATTATTATTATTGAATGAAAGTTAAGAAAAGTCTCAACACATGTTTAAGTGTAATATTAAATGAAAATAAGAGGGTTGTCGATTTGTGGAACCAATTACCACGTAAAATAATATAATATAATAGTCGGATACCTTGATTGTTTCAAGTGTAGGTTAGACATATATATGAATGAGTTTGGATGAATATAAATAGGAGCTGCCTCGTATGGGCCAATAGGCCGTCTGTAGTTTCCTTGATTTTTAGGTTCTTTATTTACTGCATATGTTATCTGAAGCTGAATTGCATTTGTAGATTTGCTTCCAAATAAGATGTAGTAGGTCTTTTTTATGTTAAGTGTTAGTTTGTTGGTTGACATCCATAAGTGGACTTTTTTTAGTTCATTATTAACAACATTATTTAGTGTGTGCGAATAATTTTGTTGACACAGTTTACATTTGGTCAGGTCTACATCAGCAGATAATGCGAATTCCCAGAGATACTTGAACTGGCGTTACTCTTGTTTTTTTAAGGATATCAGGGAAGGTATGACACTCAAGGGATTTGTTGAACAGCAGAGCTATAGGTGGCGCAAGGGCTATCTCTATGCCCTGATCAAGTGATATATCTCCTTTCTTAACTTTACCTATAAGGTTCTTCAGATCCTTTGTTATCCACTTTGGATCATTAGTATTCGATCTGGATCTGTAGTATATGGTATACTACATTCCTGGGCTTTGCTAGAATATTTTTAAATAGGTTATATTTTGAATCCACATCGAAAACCCCCTTTTACGTCACCTATCACCTATTTCAGAATGTAAATTATATATTATTTATGCACATATAATGTAATGAGTGTAAGTGACAGCGTTGTTGAACAGACCACCAACGATAGGAGGCCTGGTCAAACCAGGCCCCTGGGGATGTTGATCCGCGTAACCTTGGAAAGAAAAAGTAACCACAAGGTAAAGTAATCCTCCCCAGGGGCGATAGACTTCCCAACCTTAATTGTCATCTTTATGTTTAACATTACTCTTCATGTTTTAGAAATTTTCTATCATTTTATTCCAGGATGGTTGAGGCAGTTGATAGTGGTAAGGTTTGTGATGTTGTGTACCTTGACTTTAGCAAAGCTTTTGATACAGTGCCACATGAAAGTCTGATTAAAAAGATAGAAGCTTATGGAATTGGGGTGCTATATTAAGTTGAATTAGGGCATGACTATACCAAAGGAAACAATGTTAGTATCAATGGGGTTAAGTCAGAGTGGGAAAATGTTGTAAGTAGAGTGCCTCAAAGCTATGTCCTGGGACCACTGCAACTCATAATATATATAAAGGATTTATATTGAGGTTTGAGCAGTAACAGTTGCAAATTTGCCGATGATACAGAAATCGGGAGTGAAATAAGCTCAGAAAAAGACTCACTATCAATTCAAGATGATCTAAATAGGGTTTTGAATGGTCAAAGGATTGGCAGATGCAGTTTAATGCTGACAAATGTAAGGTTTTGAGGCTAGGTAATGATGATAGAGTTACAAGATATTTACTAGATGGTATTGAGATTGCGAAGTAATATTGCGAAAGGGATCTGGGGGTTATGATTAGTAAGAATTTAGTAAGATTAGTAAGAATTAGTAAGAAGTAAGAATTAGTTTTGAATTAGTAAGAAAGCAAGGAACCCATCCTCCTGAAATTTAATTTAGTTTAAAATTCATTGTATCGGGGGACAGGAAGCCGGAGTGTATTTATACACGTTAGGCTTTTATCAAGGCCACCCACTACGTCCCCAGGGAGGAATTACTGACCCCATCCAGGATGCAACTCCACAACAAACTGGCTAACTCCTGAGTACCAACTTACTGGTAGATGAACAGATGCATTAGGTGAAAAGAAATATGTCCCACCCGGAATACTCGTATCACATTAGCAACCTTCCACGACTCACTTGCATATTGCCTGACTCTTGGTTTATGATGGTATGCAGGCTGTGACCTTTCAATTAGAATTTCCTGGGAGGGGTTGTATATAGGTAAGTGTAGTGTGGGCAGTGTTGTCAAGGGAGATGGTGTAATTGTTACATTCACCTTGCAAGTTGAACTGGTAGCAATGCTGGTGCCCCTTAAAATGATTGAAAACATTATAGTAGACAGCTAAATATTTTCAGACTCAATTTCTTAACTACTAGCATTAAATAGATTACAATCAAACAATGACGTACCTGTTTCCAAAGCTAGACATACATATATATCACATATATATGTTTTCCGTCACATATATATGCATACATATGCGCTATTTCACCATCCATGTAATTAAAAGCAAAACATAAGAACAAAGGTAACTGCAGAAGGTCTTTTGACCCATACGAGGCAGCTCCTATTTATAACCACCCAATCCCACTCATATACATGTCCAACCCACGCTTGAAACAATCGAGAGACCCCACCTCCACCACGTTACACGGTAATTGGTTCCACAAATAAACAACCCAGTTACCGAACCAGTATTTACCAAAGTCTATCATAAATCTAAACTTATCCAATTTATACCCATTGTTTCGTGTTCTCGATTAATCTCGATTGTTTCAAGCGTGGGTTGGACATGTATATGAGTGGGATTGGGTGTGCCAATAGGCCTTCTGCAGTTGCCCTTGTTCTTATGTTCTTATCTTATGTTCTGTCTTGTGTTGCTGTCACAAGTGTGTGTTGGTTGGTGTGTTTAACTTCTAGGTGAAGAGGCATCATATAACAATAATACTAATATTAATAACAATATTAATAACTAATCGAAGATTTTTACTTGCAAAAGAAATCTATTGGCATTTGCAAGAGAAACGCAATGTGTTTAAAGAGATCCCTCGTGGAGCTAAAGAAGACACATTTTATGTGGTTGACAATTCACATAATCTTAATAGGGGTGACAAAATACGAAGTAACTTTCCTGACGACTGTGGAGTGTGGAACAGTGCTAAAACTGCCACAGTGAACAGTTACTATGTATTGAACACTTAACAAAAGTTTGCGGGTGATATATATGAGAAATTATTTATTTTTTAATCGAGTTATGTTTAAAAGGAAAGTGCAGTGGGTACCCTTAGATCCACAGCCCTCCCCAGATACTATCATCAACATGCACAAGTATTACACAGTCCTCAAAGGTCAAGAATGCTTTAAAAAAATAGTAACGGTTATTAAACAGATGCAGTCTGTAGCTATCGTAGAATACTCTAGCAAGTTTACAGGAGCTACCATGCATCGTAATTCCAAAAAAACTATTCCATATATTCGGACTAGGCCTGAAGTTTTAGAAAAGATAGGGGAGATGGTTAAGAGCCATCCTCCACGAGAGGTTTATCAAAATATGCTCATGGAAGATTCAGATTTAGCCCCACGAGACTTCAAGCAAATAAGGAATAAAAAATACAATGAGAGGAAAAAAGGAATGTAAGCCTATCCATAGGCACAATGTTGCAGATGATCTTTTAACTGTAATTTGCATGTTAGACGGTCATGAATATGTAAAGGAGATAATTCATAAACAGAACAAAGTCCCCTGTGTGGTATTATATTCCAAGTGTGGGAACCGACCTGTGAGATTTATATTTATTTAATTTATATGAATTTATATTTACGTTAATTTATATACTTCGATAGCAATTTGTATAATGATAAGTGGACTGTATTTCTGCAATAATCTCTTAATCTCACAAATCGATCCTCTACACATTAGGGGGGGTTATTAAATTAATATATATGCAGCCAATCAAACTACAGTATTAACTACACATTATTAAACATTGAAGAGGTTCCTTATCTTATAGTACAGCAGGCTAGTCCACCAGGTATAACTAGGGTGTAGACACCAAATTATCCTCTTTGAGGTAGCTTCCATATCACCCAGTAACTGGTGCACAAATCTTGCTTCCTCGTCTTGACCTGTCAAAAGTGCGCTAGCTGTGAAGCCAGATACCTATATATGACAAGCTATATCAGAGAAAACTGTACATGGAACATTGAAGACCTGGCTTAATTACCTTTAGTTTGAGGCTTCCACGTGATCTAACCGGGTCACCCTATATCCTGACATTAATGGCCAAAAATGAATGATAAACGGGTTTCAGATAGACACTTAACTTGAATTTGTAGACAGCGTGTTGACAATGGTACACCTTTGGTTTCCATAACACTACGTCCAAGTAAATTAACAGGAGCCGAATTTGCTCCCGTGTGAGCCTCTGGTCTAGTCTCAACAATGGCTGCCCTCCTTCCCCTCTGACGCCTGGCTTACATTGTCCACATTTCAGAAAGTGATAGAAGGGTCACATTTACTCTACTTTAATATTGATAATTAAGTTAATTTATATAAGATGTTTTATGATGGTAAAGTCCAAAGACTAATGTATTTAAGAATAATTCCCAGCAGAATAGCTGGTGAATTATAATAGTATGTGGTGATGATATCCCGTTTTCTATAGACGGTAATTCCACTACAAGTTACGTTTTCTATGGGTAACTTGTTTATACAACACAGCTATTATCTGTATGATTATTAAATGGTGTCGGATTTTCCGACATAATTCCCCAGGGGCTGCTCACGGGTCGAAGTCCTAATTAGAACAGACGAACACCGATACTCCTCCTTCGAATTATTAGATTAATTTGATGTTAGTAGTTAGTAATCACACATTTATGTGTCTGTTCGTACAGGACGGATGTCCCGTACTAGAGTTGCAGGGGTTAGAAGTCTAATGCGATTTCATTTCCCTGTTAACTCTTGAAAGGCTAATATTCAAGCCTAATTACTTATTATTTAACCCAGAAGACTGAATGTGATCAAGTACTACAGTCAAGTATGATTCAGGGACTGCAGTGAGATCAGTGACATTAGATATAACTTGAAGTTTCTTCAGGTAACTGGTCACTGATATATAAACACTGAGGCCCATGGAATACATCTTGATTAAATAATAAATGTATCAAATCAGTCATCAGATTTATTGGGGTTTAATTTAGTTAATTGATTCAGAAGATTGAATAGCTCATCATTAAAGTAAATTATGGTTCTGAGACTGCAGTGGGTTCAGTGACATTGGTCGCAGTGACTTGTAGCTGTTTTAGGCTACTGTTCACTGATTTGCCACTGAGGCCTCATGAACTCATCTTCAGCTTTAAATGATGATACTAACATCAACCTCTGTTACTATAGTCAGCTGTAATCTCCTTAGTATAATGCTACTGGAGAAATATAATCAGCTGACAAATTTAGGTTTCTACTGGTATTGTTTATCCGCAGGCATAGGTCTCCTCAGGCTTGATACTGGGCCTGAGAGTAATTTACCTCCTGCAGAGTTTAACATGGTTATACCCTGATATTTAGTAGGGCAACCGATGAATTGATGGTAGTAGTCTGTCCCCACAAGGACAGCCATTTGGCATTTGATTTGCTCAAATTTACCTGCAGCTGCTTGATAATAGCTTTCCAGGTCAGCATAATCAACTTGAGATTGTTGTGACAAATCTTCACATTTCTTGATCTGTCTTGTTAAGTGGCCTTTAAGACCTGCAAGGGTTCTTTTCATTCTCCCTGCATTATCCATCCTGGCTAGTTGGTGAAGCCTTGTGGGGCTTGTACTTGGGCTGCTCATAATACTGAACAAACACTAATGGTAGCCTAGGGTAAATTCTGCACTCACTAGGCAATAATCCTACCTCTACTAGAGGTTAGCACTTAAAATTAATACACATTATATATATACAATCATACACACTAATGATTTGAGTGATAAACCAGTGTCACTGGAAGTACCTTTAGGTTAGCTCTTCTATATCACCCTAGGATGGTAGAGACACTAATTAATCACTCAAAGGTGTAATGATCATAAGTAAATTATTATATATACAACTCAACTCGAGTTGATAAAAATTACACCCAAAATAGGGTCTGGACCATTCATTAATGGTGTTAAGTTGTTGAATATAGTACAACTGACTATGGTAATAATGGGACTAGGATGAACGATAATAGTTCAACTAGTCAATGGTTAATATCCTACCCTGTTGTGGGTTGGCAATTAGTAAATATTATACTGTGATCACTAGTGCAATATATATTAAATAATTCTCTATTTTGGAGAAATAATATACACAATTATTGATAATAGCCTCTTAATTAGCCTCTATGAAACTTCTAATATTATCTAGAAGTATTAAATATTATTAGTGACCTCGCGAAATAAAGTCCACAAAATTCGTAGATAATCTCTCGCGAAATGTAACACCACGAAATCCGTGAACAATCTCGCGAAGACACAGTCACTAATTTGGCTGGCTTCAATATTAGCGCTGTCATTTCACAGAATAACACTCCACCAAATTTCTGTGGGTGTGCATGAAACCGCTGACTAAGGCTGATCTGAACTGAGCGGGGCTCGTGAGCTCCCACGAGGCGCTGTCTTTGACTGGCTGGCCTTTGTTTAAATAACACTGCACTAGTATATTTAATGAATCCACTGGTTAACTGGTTCATCTGGTACTAAGATGACCAAATGTGGGTTCAAAGGATCAAATAATCCGTCATCCGGTTCGAAGATGACCAAATAATGTGGTTCTGAAGGTCCAAATAATGTGGGAACCGACCTGTGAGATTTATATTTATTTAATTTATATGAATTTATATTTACGTTAATTTATATACTTCGATAGCAATTTGTATAATGATAAGTGGACTGTATTTCTGCAATAATCTCTTAATCTCACAAATCGATCCTCTACACATTAGGGGGGGTTATTAAATTAATATATATGCAGCCAATCAAACTACAGTATTAACTACACATTATTAAACATTGAAGAGGTTCCTTATCTTATAGTACAGCAGGCTAGTCCACCAGGTATAACTAGGGTGTAGACACCAAATTATCCTCTTTGAGGTAGCTTCCATATCACCCAGTAACTGGTGCACAAATCTTGCTTCCTCGTCTTGACCTGTCAAAAGTGCGCTAGCTGTGAAGCCAGATACCTATATATGACAAGCTATATCAGAGAAAACTGTACATGGAACATTGAAGACCTGGCTTAATTACCTTTAGTTTGAGGCTTCCACGTGATCTAACCGCGTCACCCTATATCCTGACATTAATGGCCAAAAATGAATGATAAACGGGTTTCGGATAGACACTTAACTTGAATTTGTAGACAGCGTGTTGACAATGGTACACCTTTGGTTTCCATAACACTACGTCCAAGTAAATTAACAGGAGCCGAATTTGCTCCCGTGTGAGCCTCTGGTCTAGTCTCAACAATGGCTGCCCTCCTTCCCCTCTGACGCCTGGCTTACATTGTCCACATTTCAGAAAGTGATAGAAGGGTCACATTTACTCTACTTTAATATTGATAATTAAGTTAATTTATATAAGATGTTTTATGATGGTAAAGTCCAAAGACTAATGTATTTAAGAATAATTCCCAGCAGAATAGCTGGTGAATTATAATAGTATGTGGTGATGATATCCCGTTTTCTATAGACGGTAATTCCACTACAAGTTACGTTTTCTATGGGTAACTTGTTTATACAACACAGCTATTATCTGTATGATTATTAAATGGTGTCGGATTTTCCGACACCAAGGAGCAATTGGAAGATTTCAAGCAACATTTGTGTGCTGCCGGAAAAGACAACCCTTTTGTCATCGGTGTTGACAGGACCTTCAATCTTGGCCCTTGTTATCTAACGACAATTGTTTACAAGAACACAAATGTAATACAAAAGGAAACATCAAACAACCCTATATTTCTCGGACCTATGTATTTACACTGGGATGGTGAATATGAAACTTACACAACATTTTTCTACAACCTAAGAACCAAACTTGGAGACTATATTGATAACGCGAACGTAATGATTGGAAGTGATCAAGAAATAGCTTTAAGAAAGGCACTTATGTGTTGTCTTCCGAATGCAACACTCTTATTGTGCAGCAACCACCTAAAGGAAAATGTTAGACGCTATTTGACTGATATTATTGGTTGTACGACCACCGAAAGGATTATTATCCTAAAGAAAATTTTTGGTACAAATGGACTAGTTAGAAGTGACTGTGAGGAAAAGTTTGAAACAGGTATCAACAATCTCATTGGGTACTTTTCCAAATACCCAAAGTTCAAAGAATATTTTGATTGCCGTTTAAAATCTTCTCTGTGGAATTATATGTGTGTTCCTCACACAAAGGCTAAAATGGATAAGTTGTGGACTAACAACAATTGCGAGTCACTGAACCACATTCTTAAACTAACTATTGACTGGAAACCTCAAAAATTGCCAGATTTGATAGAAAGAATCTGCACTGTTTCAACACTCCTAATGTTAGATCTGAGGAGGGCGTTACATGGAGAAGGTAATTATGTACTTTCATCCAATTTAAAAGGGTACCTTATTCCTAAGGAAGTTTGGGATAAAAAAAACTAAAGACGAAAAGATAAAGTGCTTATGGTGCTTTATATCAAGAAAACCATATATTGAGGATAGAAAAATATTTGCCAAAGGCAACAGATTTTCAATTCCCAAAACTTCTGCAATAGCAAGAAAACCACATCAGCGTAAGCGTCCACGAAGTGAGAGGGCAGTATAAAGTAGAGTAGTATAAGTGTTTTGGAAATGCCACCAGGCAATTGTGTGTTTATTTTGCTTATCTTTATCCTATTAGCGTATTACAATCTTCATATAAGAAGTTATTGGGTTTGCAATTTGATTATTTATATGTATCCTAGTTAATTAATTATTTGAATCTAATTTCATTTATCTTTATTCTTAATTGTATTATACATATGGTGACCTTGTTTATTTATATTCAATAATATTAACTGTCAGTTGTTTGTTCTTCTATTTGTTCTAGTTCTTTCAATATTACTATTATTAGTTAAATCTTTTTTTAAGGTCCTCATTGTATCCAACACCATATTTTCGGATTTTTAAAACTGTCGATTATTATCTATTTTTTACCTTTTGTTCACTTAGATGTTAAATGAATCTGGTAACATCTATACACTCGAGATATAAATGTGAGGGTTCATGTCACAGCAATACAGTTTATATGCGAAAGGTCTGTGGTCGCTGACATACATATTAATTAGTAGGTACAGAGATTACATATTCAATTTATTTGATTTGTTAAAAATTATATATTTAGAGCACAAATTTATTTCATTTTCTTTAATTTTTTGTTAATAAATAACATTGTCGTACTCTGTTTAAATATTTCATTACATTTAACTCCATTTTCTTCATTATAAATTAAAATTTAAATATAGAAAGATTACATATTGTATGTAAGTTCTCACTGCATGAAAGGTTCTTACTTGTTTATCTTATGACATCTGCAACATTAATTATAATTACATAACTATAATTACAAGTTATGACTATTTTATATTAACCCATCTAACACCATCCGCCTTATGGATGGAAGATTTGGCTGTAATAAATGAAGGCCAGTTAGTCAATGCTGTCCAAAGATTGGTATTACAATGGCTAATTAGTGATCACTTTCCCATATAAAGTACATACATCCCTATAAGGTAATAACCATTGGTAAAACTTTTATCCTGGGTAAAATAACTTATTTACATTAATGATGTAAGTTAACAATGCACTGTACTGGTTTGATTAACATGGCTTGAAGGTTAACATCCTGAGAATACCCTTGTATATTAAACTTAGTAAGTGTAACAAGGGTAAATGTAATAATGTGTAACTTCCAGAGAATAAGTCTAACAATGGGGCTATTACATTTTACATTAGTAAAAGTGCTACCTTGAGTAAAATGACAGTGTAATACTGTAACATTCTACGCGGTTAACATTTAATTGCCGGGAAAGGGGGGCGCCAGACGGCCCCCCCCCTGATAGATTAAGCACTTGCCCAAAACTATGTGGCTTTACAATAATTGTAAGAACACCATTGTTATTTACTCTGACAAATCCAATGTACCTTCTTGTATATAACACAAACAAATAGATAGTAATTTCTTCGGAAGAACAATACTGGATGAGAAGGGAGGATAGTAATTTACAGGATCCCCGGGATCCTCATGAAATGAATTGTTTGTGTATTTGCTATTTGTATCCATAGGCTAAAGCTGTTAGCTCTTGGATTCCGCCTTTCTAACCCTCTGCTGTCTAATGTACTGACTCCAGACCTAATTTTCTCTCTTATCTAGTATTACACACACACATTCCCAGGATAAAGATTCAGAGAATCTAATTCCTTTCACATCACTAATCTGATGTCTTTCTCCTCACTTAGAAAATCCTCTGTCATATATGGTGAAATAAACCCATCTGGCCTAGTTGCTTTCTATTGATAATAACTTTAGTCTCCACAAACATGTGTGCTTGGGTAACATTTAAGAGACATTCTTAATGGTTCTACAATAGACGAATGTGATAGAAATGCTACTGGATTTTTGTGGTCTCAATTCTTACCTGATCTGAAATGTTAATTAAAATGTTTTACTGGTTACTGGTACAGTAGTAGTTCTGCTTAGAGCTAGCTATACGCTACTAATTCCATTTGAATACTATAATTCTAAAACATATTTTCATGTACTCAAAAGATCTTGAATTTATCAAGCGAGGAGTGAATGTAAATAATCTTCAAGGAATGAGTATGCGGTGCAAAATAAATTACTAATCACAGGATATGACACTATGATATTCGTGCTCTACTTTGGGGTAATAAAATACATGATTATTTTCAGAATATATACTTTAATGACAAATATTTGAAAAGATATTTAAAGTTGAAATGTTTATCTTATTAAAAAAGATAAAACCTCCTTGCATTACACAAGTATTGATGAAATATGACATATTTACCGACTATAATGATGGCATTGAATGTAGTGTTCATGTGTCCGGATACCGGCGATTATGTAGTATTATTTATTTAAAAATATAATGCCTTTCACATAAATTATATATATTACTTGAAATGTAGCATTACTTGAAATGTAGCTACAGTACTGTCTACATCTCTGCCTTTCTTCTGACATATAAATCTTGAAGGTTAATTAGCATATATATGCATGTTAATTAGACAATTGATTTGCTGGTGTGTAGCTCTCCACACACCCAGAGCGGGTCCATGTATTTTCCCAAAGCTATATCCATAGTTACTTAGTGCTACTCCGGCCTTCTAGCATTACACAAGTAATGAAGATATATGACATATTTACCCCCTATAATGATGTTATTGAATGTATATCACACTACACACACACCCAGAGCGAGTCCATGTATAGCGAACGCATACCAGCGAATAATCATCAGCATCTATATAACAAAACTATTGTCCCATGGAGTTAATTTCACTTCCAGACACCTATTTTTCAATACAATTTCAATATTTTCTGGCTATTTATGCTAAATATTATTGTAACTATGCATTATTGTAGTTTATTCCATTATTTTAATTTGTGACGACGTGTGTACAAGATTCTGATATGCCAGCAAACACTCTCCAGGCAACAATCTGTCTTGGATAATTCGCTCCACAACATTGACTCTTGGATCGTCGACTTGATTTGGCGTCACCTGCTCTTTATTTTCTTCTAATTTCTTTATAAAAAGATACTTTTTCAGATTAAAATTATGTTTTTTCATGTTGTATGTTCAGCACCAACATTGTAATGAGTAAATATATCATATTTATTCATTACTAACGTATTGCCAGGAAGCTTTCTGAAGCTTGTGTAGCTTGTGTTAGTTTTTTGTAATTAGACGGACCGGTAAAGATCACTACACCACCAACAGTCAGTAATGATCACAACAAATCCAACAGTCAATAATGACAACAATGCTACCAACAGTCAGTAAAGATCACTACACCACCAACAGTCAGTAATGATCTCAACAGTACCAAAAGTAGTTGGAAATAACCAACAGTTTATTCTCCCTTAACTCCTAATATTAACATTTACTAATAACACTAACACGTAGAATTAATATCGTTGGTGTTTCAATAGTAAGGCATAATTTGCCAAGAAATTTCCTAGCTTTAATGATGTCGAGCATCGATAGCAAGTTAGTACATGTAGTCTTTCACGTTTGTTGAAAATTTATAGAGTTCAAGAATTTATATAGTCCTTTCTTTCTAAAATATTGTTCATTATGCTAGAAATAATAGTTGTGGATCTTTATGCGTACTGAACTCGACCATTTAACCTAATTATTACAGTATATATTACTATGACGTAAAATTAAATACACGTCGACACTTGTCGTTTAATTTGTGCAGTGTTAATTAAACCGATTGCCTTGCGAGAAGATTTATTATAATTAAATATATTCATGACATTAGTTTAAGTTGTGCTCCTTTATTTCTCTAAACAATTACCAGTAAATCATATTAGTTGAAGCTCGAGAACGCTATGAGCGTCTCTGTGCATGTGTGTCCAGGCAGGTAGGAGAGAGGAAGGCGTCTTTTCTGCCACGAGCACATGCAGATTTGCAAGCGGCAGCCATTGCAGATAGAACACGTGGTCGAACAGTGCTAATAATACTGTTAATTCTCACGTCTGAGAATACAATTATGTCCTGAAATTAGACCTTCATCAGCAGTGAATGTCAAGGACTAACAGACGTGATATCGGCGAGCTTAAATGTTTCAACAGGCCTACGTTAAGTATTCTTTATATAGCGTGCACTTTATCATAAATTATTACTGTAGGTTGCTCTCCGTTATGTCATCTACCGACCATGAAACCCATGTTAGTTTCTTTTTATGTTGTTCCTGATTTCTCAACGAATAGTGGAATAAATCTCTTGCCTAGTTAATTTCTATAAAATTTATGTGATTGCAGCGTCTTGGTGAGGAGAAGCAGAGAAATTCTTCCTCAACATGCCATATCCCCTGTCTGTGTTTCATCCACTACTGGAGTGATGTGATCACGTCTACGAGTATTCGAATTGCGAAATGGGTTTATTGAAGTCTTCATACAGCTAAGCCCCTCCATTCGTTATATCGTAGATAATAGAGTTGCTATGATTAATTCTAATATTATTTCTGATATATGTATTCTGCCTTTGTTATGCATATAATATTCCAAGAGAAACTACATAAATATAATACATTTATTACTTAGGGGGGGTACCACCTCTGGTGCAATTATAGGGACCCACAGCCTCAAAGAAGGGAACACAGAGCATTCAGAGAAAAACTTGCCATTTAACTCTGCATACGTATGAGTGTTTGCTTCTCCTACCATCCCCCCCTCTTTTTAGGGTGTACACTTTATTATACAAGGTTATACAGTTATATATCTGATTGATATATAACCAGGGGGCGTCCTGATGCAACAACGAGGCGAGGAGGTTCTACCTGTTAGCTACTACAGCTACAAGTTAAAACCACACCAGAAGAATTACAGCACTATCGAAAAGGAACTCCTCTCCATAGCCCTGAACTTACAGTACTTTGCATCTTACCTACAAGGTGCTCGGTCTACCACCATCTACTAGGACCACAATCCCCTACGCTTCTTGCAGCAAGCCCAATTCAACAATCAACGACTTCTACGATGGGCTTTGTATCTGCAGAATTTCAACCTGGAGATCTTCTACATCAAGGGTTCTGACAACATCATAGCAGACGCCCTCTCCAGAGTCTATGAGGTAGAGGCAGCTACACCTACCACTCTACCATCTGAAGACGTAACTTCACCCATTAGAGCAGACTTCGGGGAAGAGTTGTAACGATAATCTCTTTCAAGAGGGATTGAGCCTGCTCTTCCCTACCTACATAAAGTTACTTATATATGATGCTACCTTCAAGATACGTCTACCAGTAGCACAAAACGTTTTGACCAGGAGGCAAACGTACCCTAAACTCCCCCCTACTCCACACTCCCTCCATGCCGGCTCGCCACCGTCATCAACCAGCAAACTACCATTCCCAGCCTGCCTGCTTCTGATTGGTGACCCGCCGACTGCACACCTGCACCTCTGCACCTCAGCGCCCTCTACTTAGTCAATGTCTGGGCTTGAACCAGTCATTGAAGCTAGAATATCTTATGCTCTCAAGCTGTGAACAACTAACTGATATACGCTCTGTCTATCATGTGGATGTTTCTCAAGCTAGTGCTTTATTCTCAGCACCTGCTTATTTTATTTTGTCTTTATATTATAGAGTAACGTCACCCTTGTTCTTAATTTGTATGTTATATTTTTTGACTTGTTTGTTTGCACTGTACATAGCCAAGGAATTGTCTTTGTTTTTAATTTACTTTCAATTTAATTAAAGTTTCATTGTTCATACTATGTGTTTTGCGTGTATTCCCTTACTTTACCACAGACAACAGCCAAGCAGTCGATCTTTTTTTTCTTTAATGTGATAGGCATTGACACCAGCCATTAGGAATACTGCTAAACATCTACACTCCTTCATTTTCCCGTCACAGTGGGTTTTGGTAGTTCTCCCTCCCCCCCTCTACCCTGGTCCAGGGTGTGTTGTTTTGGAAGTGATTCGTCCAGTTTTGGTAGTAGGACGGGTGTCCTACTGTTTGCCTTATTCACGTGATGCCACTCATATGATGAAGATCATATGAAAGGTTTCTAATTTGGGGAATTAACTTAATCATCCTACGCTGGACACGTTCAAGTGAATTTATATCCATTCCATAGTAAGGCGACCAAAACTGAACTGCATAATCTAAATGGGGCCTAACCAGAGCAAGATATAGCTGAAGAACCACACCAGGTGTCTTGTTACTAACGCTTCGATTAATAATTCCCAGTGTCCTATTTGCCTTATTACGAACATTCATGCATTGATCCTATTGTTTTAAATGCTTACTTATCATAACTCCCAGATCCCTTTCGCAATTCGACTTCGCAATCTCAACACCATTTAGCTCGTATCTTGTAACTCTATCATCATTACCTTGCCTCAAAACTTTTACATTTATCAGCATTGAACTGCATCTGCCAATCCTTTGACCATTTCAAAACCCTATTTAGATCAACTTGAAGTGATAGTGAGTCTTCTTCCATGTTAATTTCCCAGCCAATTTTTGTATCATCGGCAAATTTGCAAATTTGCAAATTTGCAAATGACTCAAACCTGAATCTAAATTGTAAGATTCTCGAGAGGTTGTGTTAGCTGGAGCTCTGGAGTAACATTATTATTGCAATAATGGAAGGGTTAGTAAATGATTTGGTGAGTTTGGTTGGAGCTCTGAGAGCAGAGATGGATTCCCTGTGGGAGGAGGTACGACGGCTGAGACTTCGAGAGGAAACGAAGGAGGAGACCAGTGTTGACGAGACCTCATCGTGGAGAGTAGTGAAAGACAGGGGTCTTAAGAAGACCTTGACAAGGCCGCCTACAGACGCCCTAAGGACGGCAAATTCATTTGCCGTGTTGGAGGACGAGTGCTGTAGTGCGCCTGCAGCGAGGAAATCAGCGAGGAACGACGGAGCGCAGGCCCCTCAGGCTGCTCAGAAAGTTAAGACGGTACCGAAGCGAATTTTGGTTGTGGGAGATTCCCAGGTGAGGTATTTAGACAGAACGTTTTGTGCCAGAGATAGGGGGAACAGATTAAGGGTTTGCTATCCGGGAGCTGGAATTGGTGATATTGTTGAAAACATGAATGATAATTATGACGGGAAATGGGAACAAATCCATTATTTGTATTAGTGCAGGGGGTAATGATGTTGGGCGAGTTAGGAGTGAGGAACTAATACAGAGATTTAGGACAGCCATTGAATTAGTTAGGAGCAAGGGAGGAATCCCAATCATATGTGGCATTCTTCCAAGAAAGGGAGTGGGAAATGAATGGATGTCGAGGGCACTTGGTGTCAATTGCCGGCTGGAAAGATATTACAAATCAAATGCAATATCTTTCATAGACAACTGGGAACGCTTCTATGGAAGAAATGAAATGTATGCTCGTGATGGGGTGCATCTATCGAGGGCTGGGGTTGTTGCTGTTGTGAACTCGTTGGAACCAGTGGTTAGAGGTGTTTGTTTGGGTTTAAACTGTTAGTAGATACTGGTATGGGAATTGATTTAGAGGAAGGAGGTAATAAAAGTATGTGTTCGTGGGAGAAAAGAATTGGCAAAATGATCAGGGCAAGAAAAGGGCCTCAAAATAACAATTCACTTAGGATATATTTCACTAACAGTAGAAGTCTAAGAAAAAAAATTAATGAATTAAATGCTCTTATCTGCACAGAAAAAATAGATATTATTGCACTTAACGAAACGTGGATGAATGTAGAAAATAGAGAATTATTAGCTGAATATCAGATAAATGGATTTAAACTATTTCACACAGATAGATATATTAGACGAGGAGGGGGAGTAGCCATATATGTTAGGGACAATTTGAAATGTAGTCTCAAAGAGGGAATCAAAACTGAGCCACACACAGAAACTATTTGGATAGAATTAAACGAAAAAGCAAATAATATTATAATAGGAGCTATATATAGGCCACCAAATTTAGACAGAATGGAAGCAAAGCATCTATGGGATGAAATATCTAGAGCATCTAGATCTAACAGTATTTATGCCATGGGTGACTTTAATTTTAGTGGAATAAACTGGGTGAACAAAACAGGGAATAGTGAAGCAGAAGATTTTCTAGAATTAATTGACGATTGCTTTCTTACGCAACACATTAAGGAACCAACACTGGAAAATAATATTTTAGATTTAGTGTTAACTAACAGGGAAACACAAATTAATGACATCGAAATAGGGAGTGAGCTAGGGAACAGTGATCACAAAGTTATCAGATTTAGCATAGAATGGAATAGACCTGTAGGAGAAAATTCTGTTAAAGTGCCAGATTTTCGAAAAGCTGATTTTAATAGCCTAAGAATTTTTTTGGGGTCAAATAGATTGGAAAGTCTTGGGTATGGGGTGTGGGCCGCTCTTAGAGCCGACAAAATAACCTTTAAAAAAATAAGAAACCTCGGCCCAGAGGGAGACGCTGCATACCTAAGGTTATCTTGAGGTTATCTTGAGATGATTTCGGGGCTTTAGTGTCCCCGCGGCCCGGTCCTCGACCAGGCCTCCACCCCCAGGAAGCAGCCCGTGACAGCTGACTAACACCCAGGTACCTATTTTACTGCTAGGTAACAGGGGCATAGGGTGAAAGAAACTCTGCCCATTGTTTCTCGCCGGCGCCTGGGATCGAACCCAGGACCACAGGATCACAAGTCCAGTGTGCTGTCCGCTCGGCCGACCGGCTCCCTTTAGGTTAATTAATTTAGCCTGGACTTCTCAAACTAGACCTTCTGCTTGGAATAGAGCAGACATAGTGCCGATCCCAAAACCCAAAGATCCAGCTAATCCCAGGCCCATCTCTCTCCAAAGCTGTGCAGCCAAGACGGCTGACAGAATGGCACTCAACAGATTGGAGTGGAAAATGCCTAAACTGCACCATGATATGTATGCCTATAGAAGAGGGGTTGGCACAGTGGAATGTATTACAACTCTGTTAGCCCAGTCAGTCTCATAAACAGAGAAGCAAGAGTAAAACTTCATGGCACAGTCTCTGAGTACAAAAGACATGAAAATGGTACACCGTAAGAGGGTATTCTCAGCCCTCTTCTCTTCAACTGTTTAATGGAAAGAATAATGAGGTTGAAACTTCCACATCACTGCAGGCTGCTAAACTACGCGGACGACTTTGTCATCATCATAAAAAGAAGGGATGCGGCGCGCCTTGCACCCAAATGCTTAGACTGCATCAGTAAAGAGGCAAAACAGATTGGGAACAAACTCAACCACTTAAAGTCAAAGGCCATGCCCATAAAAATAGCGAAGCCCAACATCCAACTCACACTACAGGGCCAACCAATAGAATGGGTCGACACCTATCAGTATCTAGGAATCATCCTGGACACACACATGAATTTTAATGCTGAGGTCACTTACATGAGAGAGCGAACTGCGGCCCGGACGGCAATCCTCAGGTCGCTAACCTACCTTTCTGGAGGAGCCAATCTGCAAGTCCTTCGCACATACTATGTACAGGCAGTCAGATCAGTGATCGATTATGCCGCACCTGCACTCACAAATCTATCACACCAACAGTGGAAAATCTTGAAGTTGCCCAAAACAATGCTATGAGAGCTGCACTGGGTGCCCCCATGTGGACCAGGCTTGAAACTCTTAGACTGGAGACGGGTTTGCCCTCTCTACAAGAAAGAATATCACAAAGGACAGCTACAATTATCAGTAAGATAATTATTTCTTCTGATCCAATCCCAGTACGGCAGGCCTTGGTGGTTGGACTAGGCCAAAACAATGGAAACTCTTGGGTTGCAAGAGCAGGAAAAGTCCTAAACAGACTACATTTAAAAAACACGATTCTTGATAGAGAGGGTGATCATCCACACCCAAATTACACTCCTTCCGCGCCGTGGGAAGAGCCTACTTTCAAAATAGTAATAGAAAATCTCCCAATGAAAAAGGCTGCCTATGATCCGACAATCCTAAGGCGCATAATAGAAGAGCAAATGTATAGCATAGCAGTAGCAGGAGCCACCCACATCTTCACAGACGGATCGGTGGACACAGAATATGAGAGTGCTGGCGCTGCTCTTTGCACGACTAGCGTACAGGCATATTGGAGACTGGGAGGACTAGTATCATCAACCCAAACTGAGCTGTTTGCCCTACAACAGGCATTCGCATATGTGATTGCACAAAACACTCAAAATGCAATCATACACACAGACTCAAAAGCTGCACTTCAAATACTAGGACAAAAACAGTGGAAAGATAATGTGGAAATAATTACCACCATTTTGTATCTTGGAGCAGTCGCTAAAGGCAAAGAACTCAACATAACTTTAAACTGGATCCCATCCCATATTGGAATCCCATTAAATGAAAAAGCTGATGAAATTGCTAAATTGGCAACTCGACATCCAGTGATACATAAAACAATACAACCCAGCCTAGAGAACATAAAAAAAAATTATCACCAAAAAACTCTCACATCTCAACAAAGCCTACCTACACTTGAGAATAGCTGAAGGTTCGCCATCTGCAACATGGTATCTTCAGGCAACCAAATTAGAAATGTTAAATGTCCCAAAAGGAATCCACAGGGAAATAGCAGTTAGGTTATATAGACTACGTCTAGGTTACAGATGCAACTGGGAGATTGGTGAACCCCGACAGAGAGAGTACATCTTCTGCCAAACTGTCACAGAAAAGCCATTACTTCACTATCTTCTGGAATGTGAAGCAACCAATGACCTTAGAAGAGCTTTAAGAGCTCCTGAATCATGCAGTGGCCACCCTGAAGCCATCAACACTCTCCTGGTCAACAAAGGTGTCCAGCAGCTGGACACCCTCATAAAGACTGTGAAGCAGTATCCTCCCCCGCGATAACAGCTTGATGGTGAAATGCAACCTCAGAATACTGAGAAAAAAAAATTGTACCACTTACGGGCTATTCATGACCGTGCCACCTCTTGGGTGGCTTAATCTTTATCAATCAATCAATGAAGATGGAGTTGAATCTGAAGAGTACTGGGGATAGAATTTCCGGGATAAATGTAGCCGCTGCCATTAGATTAATGAGAGGTGGGGGAGCTAATGAATTAATACTCTCAGTTCAAAAAATGGGAAGTAATGATCAATGTATGATAAAGAAGAGAGCATATATGAGTACCTTATCCTCTAATGTTATAAAGTATGGTGTTATTACAGAATGTATTTCTGTACCAAAGAGACAAGTCACACCACCATGGGAGGATTGTAATGTAGACGTAGTAATTCTTGCCCTGCAAAAGAAAAAAGTGTGCATGATATGAAAGAGCTGAGAGCAACATATGATTGTATAATTAGAAAATTACCTACAGAAAACACTCTACATGTATATTGTGATGGGTCAGTAGCGAGAGATGGGAAGGCAGGATGTGGAGTCGTGATCAGGGAGTACACTGACATCGGCACGATATGGAGATACGATACTGTTATTGGACGCCACTTAACTGACAATGTCTCTTCGACGCAGGCTGAACTCCAAGGTGTATTAGCAGGATTACAGGAAGTAATCAAATGTGGTAAAATTGCCCGCTTCTTGATTGACAGTAGAGGAGCGTTAGTCTTTAAATAGCAGACGCCCAATATACCAGAATATTGTGATAGAGTGTAGAGATAATGTTAAGAAATTAGAAAAAACTTGGTATAAAATAAGATTTATGTGGATCCCTTCACATGTGGAAATATTGTTGAATGAGGTAGTTGATGAGACAGCGAAGTGAGTCACGGAAAAAACTCTTGTTGATGTTGTATGGCAGAAAACATTGAAACAAATAAAAACAAGAATCAAGAGGGTGAAGAAATGATAAAGAGAATGACAACGGTGGACAATAGTAGCACACCTAAGAATTATTCAATAATAAATACAAATTCGTCTTTCACCTAAGGAAGAGGTGAAAGTCTACTTGGAAGGCTTCAATTTACATGAGATTAAGATTAGGATACAAATACAAATATATTTGGCAATACGGTGTTGATGTCAGTGAAAAAGGTAAGGAGTGTAAATTATGTAGTATGCCGCACGCCCACACCTTAGATCCCTATGTATTAGAGTGTCAACTTATTGATAACTATGAAATGATGAAATAAGTAGTGTACCACATCAAATTATTTGGATGTGTGATAATGGTATGATAGACAGAAATCTTAGTTGCTACAAGAATTTTGCCCCAAGAGTCTAACACTTATATGCTGTGCTTACTATATTAACCTACAATGTTACATGGGATTCTTGTATTGTGATTTGCGAATTTGTACTCATTGAAATTGAGCTTCCCTTGAGGGACTTGAAGTAGAGGGGGGGGGGTAGAAATAGCCTAAACTACTCTATCCCTTTGAGATGCGTTTTCTTGTCTCAATAAACATATTTCTTGTCTCAATAAACATATTTCTTGTCTCAGTAAACTTACTTGAACTTAAATGTCGAAACCTCTAGTTCCATTCGATTTCTCAGTTAAATTTTCACAGATTTTAATGACGAAAATACCCGTTTAACCAGGGCATTGCTGTTTTAACATATGAATGAAAGTAACTGCAGGAGACCTATTGTCCCATACGAGGCAAGTCCTATTTATATCCACCCAATCTCATTATTATATATGTGTATCCACGCTTGAAACAATCATGGGATCCTACTTCTTTTATGTTACATGCGTAATTGGTTCAATGAATCAACAACACTGTTGCCGAACCAATAGTTATCCAGGTCGTTCCTAAATCTAAACATATTTTATATATAAGTTTTGTTTCTTTGGTAAGTAGTGGATTTTTACTGCAAACTCAGCTAGGAAAATAGCAAAGATTTTCAAACATTATTCTTGACAGTTATTTCTTTAGTCCAAAAAGACTATCAAGGTGTTGGAATTTGTCCCTCATAAATACTAACTCAGTTAATGGTCGGCACCAAGAGCCACTGACTTTCAATTTCACTTAACATAGATTGGTAAGCTAGAACTAATGGAAGTTCTGAAAATGGCAACCGTGTATCGTTAAGGCATATGCTAGGTGACATTCTTCACCCTTTCTATAATTTTCTGCCTTACTAGCAATACAAGAAAGAAGCTCGTTGCAAGTTCTCACTAAATCTTAGTGGCATCTTTGTTATAATATGTAAATACTTAGGTAAGAGATTTAGGTAAAAAGCCGAGTTGAACCGACTGTTGGGTCAAAGTCGGAAGAGATTACAATCTTTAAACGCTTTGGCATCCACCCACACTTTCACAGACAGATCTGTTGACACAGAATATGAGAGTGCTGGCGCTGCTCTTTGCACGGACAGCGATCAGGCATATTTGAGACTGGGAGGACCAGTATCATCAACCCAAATTCAGCTGTTTGTAATATAACAGGCATGCGCATATGTGATTTCACATAACACTTATAATGCAATCATGCACACAGACTCAAAAGCTGCTCTTCAAATAATAGGAAAAAAACTGTGGGAAGACAACGTGGAAATAATAACCACCATTTTGTATCTTGGAGCAGTCGCTAAAGGCAAAGGACTCAACATAACCTTAAACTGCATCCCATCCCTTGTTGGAATCCCATTAAATGAGGAAGTTGATGAAATTGCTAAAATGGCAACTCGTCATCCAGTGATACATAAAACAATTCAACGCAGCATAGAAACATAAAAAACACCATCACAAAAGACACTCACACCTCAAAACACCTATCTACACCAGAGAGTAGCAGGAGGTTCGCCTTCTGCAATATGGTATCCCCTGGCCACCAAGTTAGAAAGGTTAAGTATCCCAAAAGGAATCCACAAGAAAATAGCCGTTCGGTTATAAAGACTACGTCTAGGTTACAGATGCAACTGGGAGATTGGTGATCCCCAACTGAGAGAATGCATCTACTGCCAAACAATGACAGAAAAGCCACTACTTCACTATCTCCTGGAATGTGAGGCATGCAACGACCTTAGAAGAGCTTTAAGAGTCCCTGAATATTGCAGTAACCACCCTGAAGTCATCAACACAGCTACTCCTTTGGTCAAAAAAGGTGTCCAGGAGCTGGACACCCTCATAAATACTGTCAAACAATATCCTTCCCCGCGATAGCAGCCTGACGATTAAATGCGACCTCAGCATACTGTATAAATTTACTGAATTTTTTTTTTCCACCTACGGGCTATTCATGTCCGTGCACCTCTTGGGTTGCTTAATCTTCACCAGTCAATTGCATGACATGTTGTGAAAAGAGAGTGAGAGTCCGTGTTCCACGCATGATATACATGAGTACTGTGAGTCCCCTTATTGATTATTCTGCACCTGTCATTTCTTGTTTCAGTAAAGGTTTCGGTTTCGCTAAATAATTTGAAGTTGATACAAAATAAAGCCGTAAGAATAATTTTGGGATGCCCAAGAAATACTAATGCTGAGATAATGAGGGTAGAATTGATTAAACGGAGTATACATCAAACTGTATACTCAGTATTGGGGATAGATTTTACAAGAAGTGTAGCTACGGGGTTTA